>NC_091392.1:19090909-19393939 GCF_032191515.1 Phaenicophaeus curvirostris | reverse complement strand
ATAAAGAGAATAAAACAGTTAAGTATAGCACAAAGGACCAGATCCTTTGTGCATTTATTACTGTCTACAGTTGTGGTGATGCATGCCCCTGGGCTGCTCTGAGATCTCGGGATAAGCAAGCTATGTATACTTCAGGAAAAACTCTCAAGATTACAAGTACAGTGGTGGGGCTGGAGTGATCAGACACTCTCTGGCCACACCTGCCATCTGCTACCTGAATTGTATATCAGAATAACTTGGCATGAATTGTGCCTGGAATGCAAAATACTTATCAAAGCCATTCTTCTCATAATCCTGTAAACAGCAATCCAAAGTGAGACCCTTTGAGCAATCACAGTGGGTTGTGTGACCCAGTATCTCCCCTTGAGTTGGGACATCCCTCAGGGTAGGTTTAGCGAGGACTCATAGATCAACCATTGATGATTTTGGGGGAACTCAAAGACCTGATACCCTGAGGTTTGACAACTGTCTGTTTATAAATACTGGCAAATAAAGCGAGTAATTCATCAAACTTATGAAAAGGGAAATTTTAATCACAGATTCACATCTGTGTGTGTGTGTAAACTGATTTAGAACTTCTTATCTGTCTGTATGAGATATTATTTAAACCCCATCTTTCTGTATATGTGATTTCATTGAGATAAACCTACTGTAAGTAGTTCATAGAGAAATTTACCAAGCTAGTGGTAGCCTAAGATGGGAATCTCTGCATTATATAACACAACTTCCAAAGCTTAGTGCCTGGCAATGAAGAAGTTGAGTCTTGTGAAAGATACCTGAGAATGCTCATTGCCTTAGGTGGCTCAATATCTCTCAGTTACCCATGTAGCAAACAAACAAGATATTTTCAACTGATGCTTGCATCTGAACAGTATGTAGACAGAGATCTAAAGTTCCAAAACTTGTTGATTATAACTTGATGGTGCTTGCAACAAAATCAACAGAAAGCAACAGAAAGGTAAATTCACTTGATTTGTGATCCATCCAGAAATAAAGAAACCAACTCTTTATTTTCCTTGCTAGGCACATATAAACCCTGTTTATATAGTTTTAATATCAGTTACAGTCTGGGAATGAATCTTCAGTAATAAACAGATAAGAATTTTCAGTGACCTATTATGCTATTTTTCCACAAAAACTGTGAACTTGTTGAAACTGAAGTTGTTAACAGAATCTGTGTCCCAGTTTTGGTAGGTTGCTTTATCAGCTGAAAATCTTAGTGAGAGACATCTGTTCCATGTTATTTAGAAGCATAATAGTGTAATTGATAATTGGTAGCATACACATAGTTTGTGGGAAATTATAGCCCTACTTTTCCTTATTCAGTGAATAGGATTCTGTTCAGTGAATTTATTACCTCTGATCTGGAAAAGTCATACTCAGGCTTTTGGTAGGGACTTGAGCTAAACTTCATATGTTCCTATTGACTGCTATAATCGCCAATACATAGTGATGGCTGTAGCGTCTGCATTTATTAAACACTCTACTTTGTATTTAGTGTGATATGAGTCTACTTTTTTTTTTAGAAGAATGGAAAATGTTTTTTGAAAAATCCCATTTCTTCCAAATACAAATCCCAAAGTACTTGATAGACAAAAGGCAGCAAAACAGGTAATTAATCCCACCAGTTGCCCTGACAGTAATACATTTCAAAGAAGAAGGAAGATAGTGCTGCAGTTGTTGCTATGCAACCTCTTCCAAATATATATAAAGCTGATAGTTGCTGCTGTTTGTTTATTTTTAAAGCCAGTTTTCTCCAGAGGAAAAAGTAAAAGATGCAGGCCTGGAATGGGTAAATCTAGCCCACTGCAACCATTTGATACAGATCAATTTGACATTTGATATTATGCAGATGCTTTTTGAAGCTTAGCAAGCTCCATGTTGAAAAAATTTCCCTGGTCAGAAACTGCAGTCCCGTTCCAAGTTGTGGCACTTACTTATATGACCTTTGAGCATAAAGCACAGTGATTTGAATTCATTTCACCGCAGTTACCCTTTCCCAAAGTGTATATAGGCAGGCCCAGTCAGTGTCCCCAAGCAATTCATTCAAATACTCTTTATCACTGAAAGGAAACACTTCAGGTTTTGTTTCCTTACTTAAGGGACTCCTCTCTATCAGCCTGACCTGCCTAGTTGAGTATAATAATGCCCTTGAACTGTCTCTCACCCGCTTTTAACCATCTCTCTCATTTCTGCAGTTGTATTGCTTGTGAATTTCCATTACCATTCTTGGCTGAAATCTACAGTTTGTAAGGCACCTCTGAGATGGGCATTCAGGACCATAATCCTATAGTGGCACTTAGCTACCAGGAAAATAAAAGTACAGTTTTATTATTTGTTGCAATACCAATGCAGGGTGCACTAGGAGACCTCTCTGACCTCAGAGATGAACAGGGCTTTGGCTGCCAGGACTTGGGACCAGCTCAGCACTGGTGCTGCTGTGCCCTGGGAGAAACTCCTAGGCACCAAGAGGTGGCCATGGCCAGGGCTGACCCCCAGCCCAAAGACACCACTTTTAGCAGAGATTCTTGCCTGGGCCCTGCCTGAGCTACAGCTCCTGCTGCCCCACAGCCATGGGCACAGCCAGGGGCCTTACTGAGATGCAGCCAACTGCAGGCTGACATCCCATTCTGGTCTCAGCCCGTCCCTGTCCCCAGGGAGGTGCCAGTGCCTGGAGCTGGTGCTTGGACTGCCTATGGGTGCACCTGACAGCCCTGCCAGAATGTGTCCTGTTGTCCTTGGGAACCCCGCCACTGACAGCTCCCTAGCCTGGAGCCCACTGTGCTGAAACATCAGGCTTCCTCTGGGATCACAGGATCACAGAATGTCTGATGTCGGCAGGGAGCTCTGGAGGTCATTGTATCTGGCCTGCCTGAAGCAGGTTGCCCAAGGCTCCATCCAGAGGAGGTTTCAATAACTTGGCGGATGGAGATGCCACATGCTCTCTGGGCAGCCTTTTTGGCTACTCTGCCTATGGAACAGTTGTGGTTCATACCTGGGTGTTTTCAAATAGCTGATAGTCCCCATGTATGTTGGGATTCTAAATATGAAGATAAGGCTTCTGTCAGAGTCAATCTGAGGATCTGAGTGCCAGAAGTGACCTCTCAGTTATTTTCTTCCTGAAGATTTGTCTGAATTTTCTTTATAAACAGAAGTAACAATGTGCTTTGGTCTGGTTTTTAAATATATTTTACTTCAGTCAATTTTCATAGTTCCTAATTGCCCTGTGGGAGGATCTTTCTACCTCTGAGGCCCAGAAAGCCTCTAAGTCTGCTCCTCATTCCTTTTCTCAGATTTACTTATGTTTCTGTCTTCTACTCGCTGTGACTTTTATTGCATGTCTGCTGTACCTCATAGTCTGGGAACTTTTGCTTGCTTGGGAGAAAAGAATCTCCCTAAATCCCCAAAGGGATCATTTTGACCCTCAAAAGAATAATCTGAGAACCACAAAACTGAGTGGTTTCATCTTCACGGGATAATGACATCAACACAACCTTTTGAAGAAGATTTTGTTCTTTTTTAAAGGAATTTGTTTTTGTGAAGAAACAGACATCTTCAAAACACAGTTGTGGGACTGGTTGTTTCAAAGTATACTGAATTTAACAATGCTACCATGGATTATGGAGTGAAATAGATATTAAGCAATTGCATAGCTACTAAGCTATTTCTGTATATTTAGTGCACTTAAATACAAAAATATCTAACATTTGTATCATACAGATTTGTAAGTGTTCTTTATTTTCAGGCTTAGATTCTTTAATTCTACTTTAAAATTCTTATGTCCCCTTGTGGATCTTCTCCCCTTTCAAATATAATGCATCAACAATGATTCTGTGTTCATGCATACACATATACAAATTTTTTTTAATTGTTATTTCTAATTATACTGTAGGGCAAGAGTCTTATGTATGCCAGAGATACTGTCTCTACTTAGAAAGCACAGAAGTCTGGCTGAAACATCAGTATGCTAAAAGGAGGTAGCTGTGAAAGTTAATGAAGAGAAAAGGACTCTTCTGGTTTATTGTTGTTCTTATGCTGCTGGTGTCTTGGTGGTGCCTGCAACTGCCTTAAACTAGTAAATTAAATAACATTGCTGGTTCTCATCATGTAAAATTTACTCTTTTCATCTTTATTTTTCCATAAAGAAGAATGGTTGGTATTTTTTTCAGTTTACATGTTCATGGATAATTTGTTATGGATGTGACATTGGCTGTTTTTCATTAAAAGAAGCTAAATCACAGAAATTCCCATGATACTTCTGTCAGAGAATGCTGATGCTCACATGGGCCTTTGAACCTCCTCCTGGTTCCACCTGTGCGACCCCAAGATAAGTGTCTTCTGTGGCAATGGATTTTAATTTTTGTCCTTTGTTCCTTATAAGAAATATTACTGATCACAGATTTCATGTCAGGGCATTAGTGGGCTCTTTGTAAAACCAGAGTTTTTCCATGAAAAACAAGTGAATAGAGTGGCAAGACACATATTTTTGCTGTAGTTTTAATAACTAGGAGATACTTTGTACTGATAAAAAACATGCTGAGTGACCTTAGTCACGATCTCTGTATTGATATACATTGCTTGTTGTTATTTAAGAACTTAATGTTAGTAGGAAACTCATTGAACAGACTAACTGTGGAGTAAATCCTCAGACTGAAGGACTCCACCCTGGCTAGGAAAATTTGCAAAGTTGTTTTATTGTTTGAGTAGTCAGACTTACAGATGTGCAAAGCAGTTAGCAAGAAACTATGAGTGAAGCTATGAGATGTCTGGTCTCCTTGTACTTAGGTCCACATTGTCTTCCACTTTTACCACTTTTGTTAGTTAAAAAAACCCTACAGTTCCCCCCTGCCCCCACACAACAAAACATCAAAACACAAAACCCCACAGTGAGAAATGTAACAGCAGGAAATATATATCATAGCAATAGTCCTTGCATCTCTCCAGAAGAGTTCTGGTTATTGAAGATAATCTGTCTACATAAGAACATGACACTTTCTTACCTTTATTTTCAGATTTTATAAATATTGATTTAATATGAAGCCATAGTTTTGTAATAAAAACATTCTAATTAATCTTTTTCAAGTATTTCAAAAAGTAGCTCTTAGCAAAGAGAAGCAGCTATGGAGACTGAACAAGTCCCATGTAGCCTAAAGTATGAAATATTGCTCTTTGATCTTCAGGGCTCCGGGAAAGGGGAAACTACGCTTTTAAGTTACAGATCAACTCCATTTTGTTTCTTCCCTACCCTCAAACTCCTTGTCCAAAAGCCTCAAACATCCCTAAACCTTAAGTGTATTGTTTAAATTAGAGATTATTCTTATCATGTGTGCTGCAGCCAGAAGAAAGCAACAGACTTTATCACTAAAGAGCTGTTGGAGATAACACTTGTGTTTTTGACATCATTGCAGTAAAGTCAATGAGAAAGTTTTCCTCTATCTATAGGAACAATATTTCTTTGAATACTCTCATGGACATTCAAGATATGAACAGGTAGGTGAACAAGGTATTTCACATGATTAGCTTATCATAGGATCATAGAATCACCAGGTTAGAAAAGACCTCCAGGATCACCGAGTCCAACCATTCCTATCTGCCACTAAACCATGTCCCTGAGCACCTTGTCTACCCGTCTTTTAAATACTTCCAGGGAAGATGACTCAACCACCTCCCTGGGCAGCTCATTCCAGTACCTGATGACCCTTCTGTGAAAAATTTCTTTCTGATATTTAGTTTGAACCTCCCCGGTGCAGCTTGAGGACATTCCCCCTTGTCCTGTCCCCTGTCACTTGGGAGAAGAGGCCAGCTCCCTCCTCTCTGACCCAGGCGTGCAGGCTTACGCCCAGTCTGCTCCTGATCTGGAAGTAATTTGTACAAAAAAATATTTTCATGTGTTCTAAAAGATTTGACTCTTTCTTATCATTCATAAAACATGTAAAGGGAAATGTTTGTTTGTAATTTTTAGAAGTTTCAAGTAACAACAAATAGAAAGTTTTCTTCATATTACTGAATAATGGCTCATCCTGGAGGAAATGCAATATGTTGTCTTTATGGCTTTTTATTATTTCTTAAAAAGATGCTATCAAGACTTTTATTATCTTGCTAATGTCAAGATATTAATAGTATGAGAGATTATAGGACCTTATTCCATTTTCAAATTATTCTTTTAAAATTCCCAAACTTTTCTTGCTGTACAACTATTTCAGGTGGTTGTTGTATCTTTGCTATTAAGGATCATACTTAGGAAAAGAACCAGATGATATGCTTGCATGTTACATACTGTTTATTGAACCAGAATATCCTGTATTTCTCTGATTGTAATACTCTGATCCAGCAAGAAATTTCTCTGTCTGAGTAGAGGTTTGGAATCAGTTCCTTAACCAGAGTCTATTTCAGGGTGAGTATCTCTATTTCTTAAACAAGTAAACTCTGAGATAATGCTTAAGTCTATATAAAAGCCACAGAGAATTAAAGCTGTATATGTTCTCTTTCTGTAAGGATACTAGGACTTGTAAAATGTGTGTTTATATATAACACCTTTGGAGTATTACACTATGTGGAGCGTAACTGAATCGGTTTTGCCTGTGAATGAGACTGATGATAAATAGTCTCAGAGGTGAGGTAAATTTCTTTCTCCTTCCCACACAAGCTCATTCCTTTGATGTCTTCTCTAAACTTCTTACATTGACTTCAATTGCAGATCTAGCTTATAATGTGCTTTGAGCTATTCACTTCAACAGAACCTTTTTATTAACCAGAATCTAAGAAAGACATTCTTTCTGATGTTCCCTAATTCATGGTAAGCATTACGAATAATGTCACTGCTGTAAATGACAGTGGATCAGACAAAGCTTTTATATACATCACTTACCTGCTATTGCACGTAATGCCTAGTGCTTAACAAAATTCTACCAAGTAGGTCTGTGTCACTGTAGAGGGAGCATCAGGATGACTGTGCAGACATTACTGCAACCCCTACAAATCCCAGGCCTTTACCACAGAGACATATCCTCCTTAATGGATTCTGTGCATCATAAATATAGAGCTGGTGATGAATACTTAAAATTGCTCAGGGTGATAAGGCTATTTTTCATCATCTGCATGTTGTAAAGGCAAAAAATTGAAACACATATGCCTTTAAACTACAGAGGAAAAACTATTAAATTCCTGTGTGACTAGAAAATTTACAAGATTTGTTTGCTTTTATAAATATTTTTTAGCACCTGAACATTTTTAAGGGGTTGGACATTGGCAGCCCTTCTAAAGACCTGGGCCTATTTATGACACAAACAAGGAGGCAGTGAATGCTGTTTGATTTTTCTATCTTATTATGTTATACTTATCATCGGAGTATTTCACCATCTAAGTATTATAAGAATTTAGTGTGAGAGAAGTTTGAAAACTTAAAATTTCATTCTGCTGAAAATGCTGAACTATTTATCATGAATGTAATCAATAGATGAAATAGTTATATTGATAACTGAACTAGAAATTGAAATATTTGTATTGTGATGGAAATATTACTTCAAATTTATTTTATTTTAGGAATGTGATGTTAATAACAGAATATGTCAAAACACGTCAGGAAATGCTGTTATGATTTAGTGCCACAGCAAATTTTCATATTCTATTTCATGCAATAGTCAACTCTGTTTAACAATTACAGTAAATCAAATTAACGTAACCGTTGACATGTTATGACTTCATTGAACTAAAAATGTTCCATACGTTCAAAGTAAAATGTAGTAATAATAGCAAAACATGCTAATTCTCTTATTTCTCATACCTTAAAAAAGAAGAATTAATATACTGTGGTAAAGCCCTTGCATTAGATCAAATCACCATTTTCAAATCTACTAGCAAACCTTCTAGCACAGTAATACACAAGTGAATACCCATAGGTTAAGGAACTTCTTCACCTTTGACTTTATCCAAACAATGCACCTCTACAGCAGCCACGGATCTATTCTCTTTATCCTCTTGTCAGCGGGTGTTTTTCCTTTTATTGTGATGTTGGGAAAGCTAGGTCAAACATCTGAGCTGTACGTTTTGTTTGTGGCCACTCTGATTTCTGTCACAGTGAATTTTGTAGTCACAAACCAGCTGCTGAGAAAAGTGTCTGCCACGCTCATGGGTCTTACTTTGATATCTGACATTTCCAGTTCCCCAGGGGAAAGCAGTTGTCATAGGAGGTGGTGATCTGGGAGACTGAGACCATCCTTTAGGTTGCCAAGGACAGTCACGTGCTGGCCTTTTAAGATCAGGACTGAAATACTGTGTTTAAATCATATTCAGCTGGGAGCCAGCACTGAAAGCAGGAATGGGAGTGGTGTATTTTTGATAGTTAGGGCTGCCAAGCACTTACAGCTTTTTGCATTCTGGAAAAACAAGGAGGTTTGGAAAGAGGAGGTGAAGAAAGAATAAAAACCTGAAACTTTTGATTTTATTCTAGTGATGTAGTGGTACTGTTAAGTTAACTTGAGGGCTGGAGGTTGCTTGGGAGTGGCAACTAGGAACCACAGAGGTTGCCCATGGGGGCCATTTGATCAGAAGCTTCAGCAGCCAGGGCTTGCTGCACCTCCAGTCAGAGGCAGGCAGCAAAGATGAGGGGTGCTGGGCCAGCACTGGCCCTGGGCATCAGGGATGGGATGAGGTTTGGCTGGGATGTGGGACCAGCTTGTCAGTGTCCATGGACTGGACAGGGCAGAGCTGTGTGGAATTGAAGACTGGCCTTGCTGCAGCATCTCTGGGGCAGGAACTGATTTCCTTGGGGGCCTGGAATGCGGTCCTGGAATGTGTCACAGGCAGGGTGGAGAAGCCATGGGCAGGGTAGAGAAGCCATAGGCAGAGCTGATCAGGGACAGTCATGGCTTTTGGTGGCCTCAAGTCTCTAAAAGTACAGTACTGTGATCTTCTGCTTCCACAGTTATCTGTCTAGGGAGGCTTGCAATATCCACTTCACAATGGTACTAACAAGATACCACATGCTTTTATGTGTTGAGTGTAAATAATTGTTATCTCTGTGGAAACAAATATGTACTACATTCTTGTACAAATACGAGTTCTGGAAACTCATTGAGAGTCGTCTCTCTTTTAAAAGGGAAATACTGATCTATTTTAAACTTTCAGAATTAAGTTGGCTTTAATTTCAGTGAGTTTAGTGTCATATTGAAAAACAGAAGAAAAAGGCTTGAATACCACTTTGCTGTCAATAATTTATGGTTCAGAACTCAAATTAACTTCTCTATTTAATGATCAGAATAAATACGGAATCTTTAAAAAGAAAAAAGAACAAATTTGATGAGTGAATTATGCACACTATTAACACGATAAAAAGAAACTTGGATTGTGCCACCTTTTGGTATTTCTAGGGTTGAAAAATATTACCCAAGGGTCTAAAAGCTGTAAAAGCAAAATAAATCTAAGAGCTTGGAGATGACTTTCTGGTGTACAGAATATAAATTGCTGCTGCTTCTTGAGTTGACATTTATTTACCATTTTGCAGTATGAGAAAGAGCCTCAAGATTAGAACAGAGAAAATTAAATTATGTTCCTGTTCCTTTGGCTATCAGGAGAATTGTATTTTAGAGATAGCTTTAAAGGTACATGGCTACTGGTAAAGGCCAGTACCTCACTAAATGTAGTTTATTCTTAGATTAACTGCCATAGAATCACTCAACCAGAACTAAATAAACAAACTAAGTTTGTGCTCTACTACAAATTAACTATTTTTGTGGAACATTTAGAAATGTAAACAATATGTAAACAATATTGTCACTTTGGGGAATGATAAGAAACTTCATATTAAAATACAAAGTCCAGCTGAGGATGCAGCTTGCAATACTGCAGTTCCATATCTGAAACACCACTATTTTAAATTAGTGAGCTTTTCTGCAGATAGTACTTTAATGAAACAAAGATAATTGACTGTGTTCAGAGTAGACTGAGTTTCCTCATTGCAATTATTTATAATGTTAGTAGTTTTAAATGTCTTTTAATAATAATGCTTTAGATAGATTTTCTATTTAAGTTAGTATTCAGATCAATTAAATATCCTGGGTGTTGGTGAAAATCAAGGGAATGACAGTCTGGTAAAATATACAAGGTTATTAAAAAAAGGATTGCTGCGTGGCTTTGATTTCATACTAAGCATTTAGGTATTAAAACATTTGTACTCAGATATCTGTTAGACCTGTGAAAAATAACAAGTCATAGCTGTTTAACTGACAGTGATTGACTCAAAATACTCTACTATTCTGATACAAAATATATTTTCCTTTTTGCATATCTTGCTGAACTTACTAACAGATTCCTCTTTTTTTCTTTTCTGTCAAATCTCTATAATCTAAATTTCCCTTAGAGAAGACAGGGTGCAAGAGGAATGTGTTAAATCTACCAAATAAAGCATGGAGGTGGAAAATATTAATTAAGTATAAAAAACCTGACATGTCATAGAGTTAGTCTGAAAAATGAATAATACAAAAAGGCTGTGCAATATGGAGTAATTTGAATGGTTTAAACATGGATCAGTGCAAGAAAATTCTAATTTCTAATCATCATATGAAGAAGATTTAGAAAAAAAAGGTCAGTGAAACTGGTAACTACTGAAATTTATTTAAGCTATTGTGCTACCATGTGTTGAAAATTGTGGCAATTCTGGAGTGGAACATTGGGTTGTCATTGAGAATTGTGCTTTTTCAATTTTGTCGCTCATTTTCCTGGGAAAGGCGAACCAGTCAACAACAGCAACCACTTCCTCCTCATCTGCACAAAGGGAAGTGTCTTTCTGTTCTGGTACACAGGGACAGACACTGTCGTAGGTGTCAGATGACTTATCATGTAAAAGCTTTTTCAGCACCTCTCCTAGCCATCCTCTGTGAGGGTGCTTGCATTCACACAAAGTCTTACTGAAATCACAGGAGCATTCTACAAATCCAAATCGGTTCCTACTTAGAAGAGTTTCTGAACCCATTTTTTATGGGAAGAGCACAACTTACACATCTCCGCAGCATATCTGAGCATAATGCTTTGCAATGAACTAAGAGAGAGCAGAATCACAATTTTATTGTCTGTGTATCAGAAAATATCTCTATTTTTGCTTTACATTTCTGCCATACATAGTGCTTATTTAATGGGAGGTGTAAAGGAAAGCATAAGCAAAGATAAGCATAGGGTATCTTGAATATTTTGTGGATTGCTGAGGAAGATTTCTTGGATAGAATAACTACTTAGTAGCTCTGGGAGAGCATCTAAAAATTTAGGAAAAAAATTTTCACAGAAAGGGTCATTGGGTACTGGAATAGGCTACCCAGAGAGGTGGTTGATTCACCTTCCCTGGAGGTGTTTAAGGCACGGATGGACGAGGTGCTAAGGGGCATGGTTATTCTATGATTCTATGAACTGCCTTTGAGCTGCAGTCATTCACATAGGGCTGTAGCACTAGATCATACAGGCAATTTAAGAACAACAAGAAAAAAATGCTGTGTCTGGAACCGAATAAATGACCCTTCAGCCCAGAATCATGTCTTTGATACGACCCATCTCTAGAAAAAGATAATAAGTCTTCATATAGAGTCATTCTTCCCTTGATAAATGCCCTCACTTTGGAGATGCTGAAGCACAGGTATTTCCTGAGGTGAAAGCTTTTGCTGCATCTTTTGTAGAGCAGTAATCAGCACAGTATTCTTCCATGATTTGTATAACTGTCTTTCTAAATATTTATACTTTTGACATCTACAGATTCTTGTGACAATGGTTTCCACAGGTTTATAAGCTGTGTGGAGAAATATTCCTTGTTTATTTAAAAACTTCAGCTTATTTAACAGAGGTGAATAAAGCATAAGTGCAGATCAATATTGCAGAGACACTGGGACACAACGCAATTTCTGAAATACAAATGAAAACAAAGTAGAAACTTAGAATATGGTTAAGTGGTTCATGTTACCTATTCTCTCCTAAATTAACACCCTTAAGACAAACCAGGATCTCAAAAATAAATTGAAGCATGTTAAACAAAAATGTATGCCAGGTCAAATTTCTTCCATGACTGACTCTATTGACCTCCTAGCTAAGTTAATAGCAAAAGTCTGACAACAGGTACCTCAGAACTCTAAAATACTCTTTGTTACTGACAGTCCAGCCTTACTTGTAGTTGTAGCAGTAGAAAAATTTCACTGAGTTCTCTGCAGATCTGTGGGTAATTGAGCCCTTTTCATTAGCTTATTGTTAGAGACAAATGCTAATTAATCAAACCTACAAACCACAGTTCTCATCGAGGGTCTGCCAAGCAAAGGTTTACTGTAGAGTACATAAGTGGTCCCTCTGGCGTACTTGGCTGTGATCTCCAAGACTGCCTGAACATATGCACTAGAACACTAGGCTGCTAAACCTCAAGGCTTCTTGTAAGAACTAAAAAAAATGTATTAGCACTAGATCCAGCAATATTTTTGCATTAAGACATCTATTAAGTAACGCATAACAGCTTAATAACATATTAAGCTTTCCATCTTGTATTGGGTTAATTTATAAAGAACGCTATTTAAATACAGCAGCTTTAGTCATGGCAAGCAGAACAATACCTTTTTCTCTCATGAGCATGTAGCATTGAAATGAATATGATATTATTAATACACTTTCAGGGATGGAAGTTTGATATTGTCTTTTTTTGTTGTTTCTCTTTCTAATCCACTTGCAGAGGAGAGGTGATAGTAGTCAGAGGAATAGCTTGAACGTACAAGCAAACTGAAAACTATCTGGAGGGACCATTTAATTTCCCACACTGGATGTGCTTAACAGCATGTTATGCTAATGCAAGCATGTTTGCTGCTTTATTCTGATTTTGGATTTTTTCAGCTGCATGTCTTGAGTAAGGGCTTGAATGCTAATGAACTTATAGTGACCTGATTAAACTCAGAACATGCCAACAGATAGGGTGAGAGGAAGGAGATGGGTATGTTTCTTGATATACAAAAAAATACAGTGTGGCTATCTTAAAATTCTTTCTGACTTGATTGCAGATTTGCAGATATATGGGTCTGTCCTGTGGTATAGTTTTAAGGTCTAGAATTTGATAGAGAAGTCACTTTACTGCTCATTAGCAAAGCTGGGAACTTAAACTCTAAGCCGCCAGTATGATCCTTTACAGAAAGAAATTCATATTCTGTTTTCCTTATTTGTGTGAAATAGGAAATAAAAAAGACTTAGGAGTAAATCATAATAAATCAGGTGAAGAAAAAGCTCAATATTTAACAAGTTCAAAATACAGAAATTCATATTAAGACAAGAATTCCAAATCTTTACAATGATCCCAGAGAAAGAAGTATTTCTGTAGGGAATATTTAGAGGAAACTTGTTGCAATGTGCTTGGTCTCTGGTATGAAACTGGGAAGTAAGAGGGCTATGCCTCTTTATACTTGGTATCGTAGGCTTTCCTCTGAGATTTCTTCGCATAAGTCAAACAGAGCAGTGCAAGCTTGTTGTCTAAAGCCAGGAAATTCTTTCCTTCATGTTTTATTCAAGTTGGATGTGATTATAAACCACAAATGCAGATAAAATTGCTCATAGCACTTAGGAGATTTTGAAGCCTGCAACAAGGATTTAGTGTCTACAATGGAACTTTAAGTTTAAGTCACTAAAGTCTGAAATTGCTGTAGTTAAAACCACTATTTGCATACCTAGATATGCGCACATGAATTCCAAAGTTCCATTGATTGTTAACCTTATAATATCTGGAATGCCTGAGAGTAAGTTTCTATATAAACCAGAAATAGTCCCATATTAACATGTTCAAACACTCGCACATATTACCCAGAGATATTATGGGGTCTCTGTCCGTGGAGCTATTAAAAATCTGACTGGATGTTTTACTGGGTAACGTGCTTTACCTGCCTCTGCTTTGGAGTGTTTGGATAAATGGTCTCAAGAGATCCTTGCCAACCTAAATGAAGAAGAGAGCTAGCTGGCAACATTGACTTTGCAGAGAAAGCTAAGGAAACAAAGAATCAGAAAAGAGGGCTATGAAGAGGGGTTAGAAATACACAGATAGGAGAAGAGGTAGGAGGAAAAAATATCAGTTCTGTGAAAGGATTTAAAAGCTGGAGAATGTGAAAGAGGTGGCACATTTACTAGTCAGCTCAAGAGCTTCTCTGCGTCTTTAGTGGAAGCTCTGGAAAGGCTTGGGTGTCTGAATTTCAGGAAAAAAATGGATTTTCCATATGTTCCTGACAGGTCCATGGATACTCGCAACAAAAAACGAGGAGAAAGATGTGGAAAAGAAACATGTAAATTGCTATTTGGAGCTGGTGTTAAGTGTATGTGTTAGGTCCCTTTAAAAAGTCTTGAAATGCTCATAAATCCTAATTGGTCGAGTTAAGTTAAAAAGACCTTTTCAACAATTGATTTTATTTGACATTTATATTGTCTTAGGCTATGACTGTGGCTACTGGAAAATAGGCATTTGTTGTAGGAGAGAAGGGGCAAAAAGAGAGAGAAAAGAAAAGAGGATGAGAGAGAGAGAAATTTCATCAGTCTTGGATCCAGCAGTGATCCTTTGAGTTGTCCTTCTCTGGCTGATGTCTTTAGGTGGTGGGCCTGTACTTGGTCGCCTGGTGAGAGACCTTTTATGCAGCACTGTCCCATGCCCCTTCCTCCTTAACAGCATCGCAAGCAAGAGGGGGTATAGCTCATTAGAGATAAAAGTGAAAGGAGGTTGGCCTTCCCTGCGCATGTTTGGCAGGAGTCTCTGAGAGTTCATGAGTGTCTTTGGTACTGGTTACCCCCAGAATGTTAGTCATAGAATTTACAGATCAGTCAAGGACAACTTGTTCTCTACTCTGGTTGCCTGATTTTCAGGAACTCAGTTCTGGGAGTGAAGTTCAACTTTCACTCTGCTCCATTCTTCGGTGCAGTTCCCATTGTCACAGCAACTAAACTGCAGAACATCCTATCTGGAGAATGTTTAGGATAAATCTAAAAATAAAAAAATTAATTACTGTGTCCTCAATGGCTATACACTGCAAAGTTTTAAAAAGGCTTCCCTTGTACTTGCTCAAGATCACTTGAACAATGTTTGGTTTTGCTGGTTTAAAATAAAAGTGGTTGAAGCTACTTGTAAATAGTGCTATTTCTTTATAAAGCAGGTACAAAGAGTAGGAGGAACACCCAAAATAACAGACATAAGCTGAACAGAGGACTCCAGTAGGTTTTCCTGAGAACTGATAACAAGGGCAGGATTGGAAAGATTATTTCAACTGGAATTGCGTTTGTATAAGCCTTGCTCATTTCTGGGAAAGAATTGCAGGCAAAATGAAAGAAGCTGAGAGAAGGTAGCAAGGAAGCACAAGAGGTGTGAAATTGTATGAAGAGCTTAGCCTTCTCCCACTTTCCTGCTTCTATGATCAAAATAGAGCAGCTTTGTTATGGCATTGTGTAGCTCTATATTATTTAGATTAGGGCAGCACCTGCTTCTCTATGAGCCTTTCTGTATTTAAAGAAACATAATTTTCTTTGTTACTTTTCAATAAAGAGACTTTTATCAAAGTAATTGGCAGTATTACTACAGAAACAACAAGAAGATTTCCAGACTTCAAGTAATCTTTTAAGTCTAAAGATGACATAGTTTTTCAAAACATCCATATTTTCTTTCTGGAAGGTTTATGGCATTGTTTGTCCATTGTTTTTAAAATAATTTTCCTAAAAAGGGAAAGAGTAGAACATTTAACTATGCTGGTATTTGGAAGTGTGCTTTTATTCCATAGCACAAATAAAGAAAGCAGTAATACACACTTTCTGTTCAACTTGGCTTGAGTCAGTGACATAACAGTCTTTCATATCCTAGGAGTAAGGATGTCTACATTTAACTGCACACTATAAGAAATTTAAGGACAACATTGCATCCCATGGGTGAGTCACATATATATCGAATTACAAAGATAGAGTCTTGGGTTTTGAAGCGTCTGAACTGCTTTGTCATTCTGCAAACTTTCAGCTCTTTACCAGTTCAGCTCTCTCAAGCATCTGCGATCCCTTAAACCTTGTAGTTTTCAACTGTCTTAAGCACCAGTACTCTGGAACATTTTGAAAGAAGTGTGAGCAACTAAAACACGAAGCCTGAAAGTCAGAAATAAATATACAGGCAGATCTACACCTGCTACTAAGGACTAAAGTGAGGTGAAGGCATAAACTCCAGGAGTCCAGGCTAAAAGTTGTCCTGCCCTTTTTGTCTAATGTTCAGTGACTGATGGACCTCTAGCTTTGTAGATCCGCAGCTTTCTCTGAAGTGAGGAGTACACGCCAACAGCATCAGGGAGACAAAATTATGTCAAGAAGTCTGCTCTTTAGTGTGTTCTTTCTTTTAGAGAATTTTCACACAGAAGTTGTTTGCTTGAGCCATGAGCCTGAGCTGATAGTTTGTCTCTGTTTATATTTTGAGCTTTTGATATTGTTGAGATTTTGAAAGCTATACAATTAACCCTATTAAAGTCAAGAGGCTGCTCCTCTTGGAGACTGACAGTATTAAAATTCTTACACTTTATGCCTAGGCTTTTAGATTTAAGCATTCTAGCTTTCTAATGGCACCAGTGACAAAGAAAATCTTGTGAACAGAAGCACTAATTTATCCATTCTTTTTTGTGTGCTCAGCCAGTATCTTCACATACATCAACTCATTCAGCTTCTTTGGGCATTTATTTTCCAGGTATTGGGGTAGCAAAATGAAGAATCTTGCCTGACAGCATTAGTGATGAATAGATCAGTTACGTTTGTATTTCTATGACAATTTTGGTGATTTTCAATGTATAGCAATATTTATAAAAACGTATACTTAATTTACCAACTTTTTCCTTTTAGCCCATTTCACTAATTTCCATTGACAATGCAGGAAAAAACTGTGTAAAAAGAAGTAAATGGATAGTAGCCTTTGAAATTTAGTGAGTTTTTATAAAGTCCTACCAAGGGTGAGGGACAGGAAGAAGAAAAGCTTAAAAAGAATTTGCAAACAAAAATTGTTATCTTGTTTAAGCCTTTCCCTTTCTCTACTATATTTAAGCTTAGTTTATTCCCTAAACACGTAGTGTGATTCAACCTTTTTCCTGATCATGTACAATAATGTTTATTATACATAGAGATGCTACTTTAAGTGTAAATAACAACATGAACTTAAACTGAAGGGATCCTCATGTTAAAAGGTAGTGTAATTTTTCTGTCACATGCTAAGCACATCTAACATACTCTCTGTTAACTTCTGAATTATGTGCATATAGAGATATAGGAAAAATGTTTCCTTACAGTCATCAAGAATCTGACATCTAATTTGGTTTTTAAATTAAAAATATTTTCTAATTTTTTGAAACAAAATTCTGAGAAAATAAAATCATTGCAGATATTAACTAAGAAAAGAAAAAGAATATGACCATCAGACACCTAAAACCCTCGTTAAAACGTGATAATTACATGATCTATTTTAATTATCTGCTGCTACTACTAATTTTCAATTGTAAAATACTTTTCATCTTCAAAGCATACTATATTATGAGAGCCGTTGTTTGGAAGCTTATTCTAGTCAAAATCGCATTCCTAACAAGGTGCCTTTTAATGATGAGGATTATTAGCCAGTGGTAGAAATTACTTAGTGTTGTGGTCTATTCTCCACCACTTGCAATCTTTAAATCAGCACTGGATGGAATTTAAAGACATGCATTATATTTTACACAGCAATTATGGGCTTGATGCAGAAATTACTGAGTGATTTGTCTGCTGTAGAGATGGTTAACATAGATTACCATAACATTTCCTGCTGGGTTTAAAATATATAATCTAAAAGTAATAAATTGTTTTTTTAATCTTAATTCTTAATCGGGATACTCAACAGGAGTTATTAAGCAGAAAGTCCAAGTCAGATTAAGATTGAATAAAATTTAAGTTAGATTACTGTTTTCAGAATTTAGGATTCTGCCATATCGTAGTTAAGTTCAACTCCTGAAAACATCTTGTTACAGTGATGTAGCAACCTGGCCACAACCAACCTGCTTGGCAAGGATTGTTGGTGGGTTAAGTTTCTTTTGAATGTTTGTGTGGCAGTCTGGAGTGATGGCAAATCACTCCATGGGTATACTCAAAATTCCAAACTGTGCTTTGAACACTGTCAATGTAACAAACAGTTTACAACAACAACTTGTATACAATCAAATTCACCCAGAAGCACCAAATTAAAAAAAAAGATGAATTATCATGAGGATAAAGAATAAGGAGAGAATAAGGCAGCAAAAAAGAAAGAAGTAGCAAAGAAAAGAGAAATATAACATCAAAATAATCACCATCCCATTGAAATCCAATGCAAGTTTCTTCAGGAATCGTAGTCAGAGGGCGTGTGTTTATTCTTCTTGGTGCACATTATTTATAGAGGAGTTCTGTCACCTGTTAGCATACAAAAAGGGATCTTGCTGTGCTTGCACAATTTTTCTGCATGAAAAGTTCTCAAATTGGGGCATGTGCAGAATTTCCTTCCAGAAAGTTCTTGAATTGGGTCTGGGGGCTCCAGGGATCATTGGCAGTTCAGTGGAATAACCTCTGCGTGAATTCTTTGTGCACAAGCAGTCAGGGGCACTCCTACATCTTCAGAGTGTGCAAATCCCTCTGCCACAGTGTCAGAGATGGTTCATTGTAAACTAGGAGACGAACGGCAGGCGTGGATGAGGAAGAGGCAGCACCTGCTCCTGCACCTCCCCCTCTCTCTTCTGCTCTTACAAACCTGCACAAAGCCTGGAACACCAAGATGATGGTTAAGACATACAGACAGAAGTTGATCTTTACAAGTGACATCTTTCTTCATTATGAAACTCCAATGATTTATATGATAGTCAATTAATTTGGAGTTATGTACTTCAATTTATTTTTGAAGTCTCTGTTATCACAATGTATACCTAAGAAAGGCAGCCATGATTGGCTCTATTGAGTATAATAGCTTCATTTTTAAGTGCTTAACAAAACTGATCTAATGGATGGCCCAAATACAGGATTTTTTTTCTAATCTACCAGCTGAAAGAAAACAAGAAACAGTGGCAGGAGGCCCCTAAAACCATAACATGTGATTCCAAGTACATGATACACAGATGTTGATGAAGTCTTTGTAAAAAATATTTTCTAATTTCAGAGAGAACAAGAGAATTTTGCTTGTACTGTTGACACAATTCTTATTCTTATAATGTTTTTTATTAAAAATACATGTATTGTCGTTATTTTAGAGTAGACTGTAAAAAGACAGGAACAGAGCTTTAACAATTATTTATTGCAGAACCCAAAAAATATTATTTCTTGCTTTATAGATTCCTTTTTAGTCTTAAAAGCACTATTTGTCCTCTATCTTGTCAGTGGTTTCCCACAAGAATTTATAGGTCAGGTCAGCTGCCAGCTAAACCTAATTAAACCTGACATTATTTCTACAATATTCAAAGCTGCATAAAATACATTTCTAAATGAAAGCAAATGAGTCCCGTAAGTATGAAAACAAACATTAAAATGTTTACAATACCTATTGGAAAGAGTGATGGTAGGATAGCATTACCGCTCATGAGGTTACAATGGTGTTGGCATAGTCTCCAATATAATAACTGTTTTTAACGGCCTGTCTTCTGACTGTTAAAACCAAAATAAAAGAGGGAAAGAAAGGCTTCAGACCAAAAAATATTTTTCTGCTTTGGGTCTATGTGGAAAGAAAAAGGGAAGAAGCAGTATCCTTATGACTAAAGAACTTTGTCAGACTAAAGAAAGCAAGAAGAGGAGTTAGGTGCACTGTAAGCCAGGCAAGCCAAAATGCCTTCGATGGTTTTTCACTTACTAATTAGTGCCTGCCTCTGTTGCTCTACAGACACACACACACATGAATATGGGTATTTATAAAAAGTGAGACAGAGGTGCATGTCAGAGTGGATATATAGTCAAGGCACTTTCGATCTTGACTGTATCTTAGGTAGAGATCTACAGACTACCCTTATATTCCCGAAATACCAAGCAGTAAAGTACAGCCTGTATAAAGCTTGCCATTAAAATGAACACTTTTCTAAGACCATTATTCCATGCATAAGTTTTGAATGAATTTTTTAAGAAAAATATTTAAATGTTTTATTTTCAAGGAAAATAACATTCTATTTTGCAATTCTTACTAATTATTCTCAGACAAATTAACATGAGAGACAATTCTTTGTTGCATTTCAGGTAATAGTAAGTACTGTATGTAGTGTGTGTAAAGTAGCCTAATCAGTGTCCTCAGTAGTATGTAAATATTTGATTTTTATTGTGTTGTTAAGATATGATTCTCTATTTTCTGTTGAAGTAGGTGAAAATTGTTTGACCATTAAACCTCCTATGCTTTTAAGTAACTAAAGAAATAACAAGATTTATACTTCACAGCTGTGTTTCATGTGGTGTTTTAAGGGGATTGAATTAATCTTTCTCCAATAATTGCTACTTGTATTTTATAATAGAAATAAGAATCCAGTCTGTCATATATACCTTTAATTTTAAGGTCTCTGTCCTATGACTGGATTCATGCCAGCAGACTCCTGTCCATCCCACCTGATTACATATATAGCATCAATGTCTAAATTAAGGAGCACCCTAGAACAAAGTAAGATCATTAGCTAGAAGGGTGGAGGCAGAGAGATAAGCTGAAATATAGGATCCACTAGAATCAATCGTAAAAATTCCAGTGATGTTTTACCACTTGATATGATCATGCAGTTCTTTTGAAAAGAATATTATAAGTTTGCTGAACATTTTCAACTAAAGACAGCTAGTTTGCAAGCTTCAGTTAAGAAAATGGAAATGATATGATATTCACTATGTTGATCAAAAACCTATTGTCATTGAAAGTATATTAATAAAATTAAGACTGCCACTTTTCTAACTATATGCTTTAAGAAGGAAAGGAGGTGATTTTTATCAAATATTTACCCTAAGTATACTAGGAAATCGCTACTGAGTTCTTCCTTTTTCTGAGAATTTTATTATGATCGTTATTACCAGCTAAATATGTAGTCCATACTAATAATAACCCTTTGTCTACCAGTTCGTTAAAATTCTACTGGTACTAGACCTTTCTCTAGGGAGGACACTATTCAACAAAACCTGAAGATACCTCACAATAAAGAGAGAACTCTACTTAATCTATGCACTGCAGTGCCTTACATAAAAAAAAAAAAAAAAAAAAAGCAGTATGCTAATAAGTATCACTTGAGAATAAAAATTGAAATAATCACTTATGAATTTACCCACAGCTGACAGCTTTATTAATCTCTGTAGCTACTGTCATTTGATAAAGAATAACATCTAATAAAAACTCTGCAAATCACCTAATTAGACAATCTGCAGCAGAAGCTCTGCTATTATAACAACCAGTAATCAGGTAACAAAATTCAAAACAATAACTTTTGTCTTGGAAGGGAATAGCTCTTTGAGAATCTTTCTCATTTATGATGATCTAGCTAGAAGTAAGTGAAAGAATAAAATTTCATAGTCAAAAGCAATATTCTGACATGTAGCTATTACTACCAAGAGATGAAGAAGGATCCTTGTGCTTGACAGAAATTCCCTATTCCAAAACCAGCCTGGTGCACAATTGTTACAGCATGCACGGAAATATATCCTAGAACCTGCATGCTCTCTTTATCAGGAGAGCGAACAGGTCTTGGAAGGGGTTGCTTATTCATAGAGCTATATGACTTTCTTCATTCCTTTGTTTTTGTAAAGAGAGACCTAACTAACTTTAATAGAGCTGAATCCAATGAGAAACCTTTCAGAGCAATTTCTTCCAAACACTAACAATGCTTGAGACAGTCATGTATCTCATATAATGGGGATGATTTTTATCTGATCATTGGTAGGCATCTTAGTATAAACTAGTCCCTACAGCTTAGGACAAAGCAGGTCTTTGTTCACGTCATTTTGAAAAAAAATTGAAATAGTTCTTGAGGAACTGTGATTAAAAAGGTCGGTTTCCCTCAGCTGAAGGTAAAGGGAACCTAAGTTAACTAGGTGACACTGCAGACACCTGAAATTAACTGTGATACTCTAAAATGTGTTCTTCCATTGTGTTTACTGGTGGTATGTGTAGTTTTATCTGGCAGATCCTACAACCTTCAGTTAATATATTAGATGCTGTGGGAATTAAACAAAGTACTACAAAGTTTTGAAGCTTCAATAAGCCTGATTTTTCACTCTGCCTCTTTAATTTCTTCTTTTTTTACAGATGCAACCCAAAATTTTTAATCCTTTTTGCCTCCCCTAAAAGACTTAGAAGGATGTTGAAAGTGGGAAAAGGTACCCCAGTACTGAGTCTGGCTAGGATAAAGTTAACTTTCCTCATAGCAGCCCATATGTTGCTGTGCTTTGCATTTGTGGCTAGGAAAGTGTTGATAAAGCACCAATATTTTTGTTGAGCAATGCTCACATTGCACCAAGTCTGTCTTTCCAACCGCCATCTCACAACCCTCATCTCCAGCACCATGAGAAGGGAGGGAATGTTGCCAAAGCAGCTAACCCAAACTGATCCAAAATGTTATTCCATACTACATGAGGTCATGCTCAGAGATCAAAGCTGAGGGAAAGGAGGAGAAAAAAGGAGGGAAATTTGTGCTTATGATGTTTATTTTCCAAGTCACTACTATGTATACTGAGGATCTACATCCTAGGAAGTAGCTGTACATACTCTTGCTGGTGGAAAGTAGTAAATAAATATCTTCTTTTGCTTTGTTTCTATCTATGTGCTTTGCTTTTCCTCTTGGGTACCTTTATCTGTACCCAAGAAGTTTTAAATCTTATTTTCATTTGAGGAGGTTGAGAGACAGAGACAGCAAGAGGTCTGGCAGCCAGACAAATCACAAAATCATCACCAAAGCTGTATGAAGGAAGTGCAGTGGGTATTGTCTATCTGGATCTTAGTAAGGCCTTTGACACTGTCTTCCATAAGGTCTTCATAGAGAAGCAGTTGATGTACAGGCTGCATGAACAGGCAATGAGGTGGACTGAAAACTGTTTGCATGGTTGGAACAAGTGGGTGGTGATCAGCAGTATAAAGTCTACCTGGATGCTAGTGACTAGCAGTGTACCCTAGGGATCAATACTAGTCCCAGTCCTTATTAATATCTAAATTAATGATCAGGATGATGGGACAGAGTGTACCCTCAGTAAGTCTGCAGATGATACCAAACTGTAAGGATTGATATTCTGATACGAATGGTTGGACTCCATGATCCAGTGGGTCTTTTCCAACCTAGTGATTCTATGATTCTATGATTCTATGATTCTATGATATATCTGTCTGATGTACCAGACTTTTATGCTGCTGTACAGAGGGATCTCAAGATGTTGGTGAAATGGGCTGGCAGTAACACTTCATGAAGTTCAATAAGGTGAAGTGCAAAGTCCTGCACCTAGGGAAGAATAACCCCAGGTACAAAATATGTTTGAGCTCAGGGAAGTGGAAAGCGGCTTGGCAGAGAAGGGTTTTTTTCACTTCTAGTCTATACATTCAAGGGAGAGTTTGGCTTTTACTGTCAATAGCATTCAAAGCATAAATGTAGATGCAGAATGAAATGGTTAATTATTCAAATAGAAGCAAAATGTGTAACTCATTCTTCTCACAAAATCAAAACCAGTTTTTGGAAGTGTATCAGTTAAGAAAATATTCTACATGGTTATGACACAACCTACTTTGTGGTTTAGGCCATACCTTGAAAATATATTTTATTAGTCTCTTGCAAGACTGTTTCAAACTGATTCAAACAACTGAGGGCAATTCTACCTACCTGATTTCTACTGAGATTCTTGTCTGAAAAATATCTGTAACCATGTAAAGAAGAAAGACCTGCTATTTTGGGCCCAGTCAAGCATCACTAGAGAGAAGTTGTCCTTCAGAAGTGTATAATTTCCCATACAAATTGCTTCTCAGTAGTACACTTACTACATATGCATGTATGAAAACTTATTTCCAAACACAAATCCAACCTTTTATCACACCACATATTTTTTAATCATGCGCATTGACAAAAAAAATTGATATTTATTATCTGAGTTATTTTGATATTGAATATCCATTAGTCTTTCTGATGAGAAGCCCTCACTTTTCCCTTTGTTCTCACTGATCTCAATAGATTTCTTTAAGCAGAAGATAAACAGAACTGCTTGAACATCTGGCATAATAGGATGCATTTGGTTTACGTTCTCTGACACCGTTTTGAGAGATAAGTCATTCCTTCACTCTGCCCAAAATATTTCATTTACTCTTGTTCATATTACAATGCTAGAAAAGAAATTTCAGGACATGAAGCTGAAATGACAAAATTAATGACTTTTTTCTATGGAAGTGTCACTGATGAACATATCGCTTTTGGTTTAAGTGCTACATCTGTATATGATCATAAAGCTTACTGTGGCAAACTACTTTCAAGTTATCCTTTTCCAGGACCTGCAGACTATTCTCTTTTCATTCTATGAAGTGCTAACACATTTTATTCCACATAGTAGATAACACTAATATCCCATGGAAGTATCAAAGAAAAGACCATTTATATTATTCATACAATAATAAGTTGAGAATTTTGACTGTCCTTGATTAAGTTACTAAATACATGTAGAGACAGGAATAATAGCATGAAATTATAAATGAATACTGGAAAAAAATTGTTAGTTATTTGCTTATACTGCATTTTAATAAAAGTAGTGGATATAAAAATGATATGCATAGTAATACAGATAACATAAATCCAGGAAAAAAGCATAACATTTTTTATCTTTATATTCATAGAAAATACATTGCTCAGTCCTTACAGGTTATTGCCTTGATGAAATGTTTCTCCACATTCTCCTTCTTTCTGGATGGAATTCTCTTTTTTTTCTTAAAAGTCTAGAGGATCAACATAAATGTAAGGAGAAATGGAGAATTTAGTCAGTCATCTTCTCTGTGACTTTCAGCTTCAGGTACATATGAATACTAATGGAGAAAAAATATATTGAAAAAGAAGAAAGATAATTTATAGAATAAAATATTACAGAAGATGTAATGTCTTTATAATATCTGAAATATTATATCTGAACATTTTTTACCAAACATAAATAATTTTTACATTTTGATTAATTTTTTTTCATTTTATTGATCAAGAAGAAAACCATTGCAACGGACATTTTTGGAAAATTTTTAATTTGATAGATAAATTTCAATTTCAATGTAACCATATTTCCATAGAGTGTGGATTATAAAAAAAAATAAATTAAGTGGAACCTATAAAACGTTTTTGCTGCCTGCCCTTCCACTGACCCAGTCTTAAAAATGAAAACATTTTAATAATTTACTGCCTTTGTATCCTCTCTTCTGTACTTAAGCTAAACCTTTGTTATACATGCCAGAGTTTTGTCTTTACCAAGAACCCTGTAATTTAATGAGTAGAACTCTGTGAGCACTGTTAACTGTGTTAATAAGCACAGCATCATATTCTGCTTTTTCACATTCCATATACCTGACAGGGGTATTGAGTTTCTCATGATTCTCTTAATTCATACATGCTTAATGGAAAAGTAGAGAAGAAACTAAGCTACATTACAAAACTGTAAGATTGTGATTTTATTTTGGGAGAAGCACCAGTAAACATATTTGAGGGGATTTGGCAGTGTTCAAATCTTTCAAACATATCCATTTTAGAACATGCAGAAGTATTTTGTACCTGCTGACCTTCTCTGGATATAATTTCTTGGTCCTTGATTTCCCTGCTTACTTAGATGTCTTTAGTGATTTCCCCAGTGATTTCCCCTTATAATAGTCAAGCTTCAATTTACTGTTTCAGAAAAGGTGAACTCAACTCTGAAGATCTTTTAGCTGTTGACTTTATTCATTTAGGAAATATGTCAGAGAAGCAAACCACACCATAGCAATACATACGTACTGACTAAGTATTTTCATTCAGCTATGTGGTTGTGCAACATTCCTGAGAGTTTGAGAAATCCCTTTGTCTTCTCTATTGCTGCTCTGTCTTTTGGAGGCCAAAATAATGAAATGCTATGTGTGGAAAGGTGGGGTTTTCTTTGGGTTTTTTTGGGGTTATTTTGTTTTTTTGTTTTTGTAAAAGCAGCCTTTGCCAGCATTGAAAACAATAAAAAACAGATGAGATCTAGGCCAAACAAAATATCTTAAAATTCTTTTTCATATTTTTGTGATGTGACTGAGTACAAATGGCATTAGTAAAGCTTGCAAATGTGATATTTAGAAACAAGGACTTCACATAACATCCAATGTAACATATAAACATAATTTAAAAGTAAACTAAAAGAATTTTCATCATTTTTGACAATTTCACCTATTCAGAGTTCTGTCTTTGCACATTTTTAATCCGAAAAAGGGATACTCAAAGTATTTCTTATCCAATATAATGCATAACATATGAAAAATATAAAACAAACTCAGTTTTCCTTTAGCAAGTGTTTGTTAATATTTATGCAGTGAAAATGTATTTGTACCTGACTTTCCCAAAGGCTGCTCTTACTGTAATGAATTGGCAATATATTGGAGCCAAAACGAGTAATCCTTTCTTTTTTGATTATTTTCCAGATCTGTTTCCACATTTGTTCATGCATTTTTCTTTGATATAACTGTGAACTTCTGTTTCAAGCTTAGTTTAGTTAAAATCTTAAATCTATTAGATGATTGACTGGTTTGTTGGACTTAAGTCTACCTTTAAAATTGTCGTGACCTGACCTTGTAATGTTCCATCTCTCTGTCCTGTCATAGCAATTTGAATGAGACCCATATTTTAATATCCACTTATACTGTTCCCAAATGCCAAGTCCAGTCAGCTTGGCTATGTCCTTTACAATTATGAGTTGAACGGCTTCCTTCTGCTGAGGAATGGTTTTTACACTGCACTATAATCTGGTATAGATTTTGCTCTATTTCCTTGCTTTTCTCAGTAAGAGTGAGAAAATCATGTGACGCATCAATTATAACTTTATTCTTTAGCCTCCTCTTTCCAGTATTGTGCTTCATGGTTTGATTTTATGCTGTTGGTGTCTGGGTCAGTAGAAAAGATAAGTGTTCCAGATTCTGCCTCTCCCTTTCTTGTACAAAGCACTAACATAGAGCTTCTGTTTCCCCAGTGTCTTCCAGAAGGGTTCTATACCAAATGAATAGCAAACTGTAACAAATCACTGCTTGCTTTGTTTTTGGAAATGTTGAGTAAAAATTTTGATTCTGGTTCATTCCTATTAAGAAATTCTGCTTTATCCATTATAAGGCTGGAAAAAAAATACTGCCTTTAACAATTATCTGTTGCATTAATATATCCTTTTTGCAGTGTCTTCATTCTAGACAGACCCATTTGCGTGGCCTCTGTGAGAAGAGGCCAGGGATTTACCCTTTGCCAGACACAGCTAATTTCATTTGGCTCCAACAAAACCACCTCAGGGTGCAGCTGAATCCCTCAGCCAAGGTAGCGGTACTTCTGGGAAAAAGTGGTTTAGAAAAGACAGGAAACACCGCACAGGTAGAGAAAGAGAGAACAAATTAATGAGAAGCAGTGGAAGGAATAGAAAAATCAGAGGAGAAGGAGGCACTTTATGGATGTGCAGGTATTCCCTGTGGCCTGTGGAGGACCTGAGAAGGTTTATCATAACACTTACTCCAGCTACCTTTTTATGAGAAAATACCAACATGAGTCAATCCAAAGTGCTTTAGTACTAACATATGCTGAAGGAACAGGACTGAAAAGCAAGAAAGAGAACAGAAATTTTGTGGGATCTGAAAGGAATATCTTGTTGAAACTGCGTAGTGAAAAGTCTGACAATTACCAGTGCCCACAGCAACAAAATATAATCTTGGAATCAGAATAGTTTGGGTTGGAAGGGACCTTAAAGATCATCTAATTCCAATTCCCTGCCATGTAACGGAGTGAAATGGTATTTCTTGTTGTATCATACAATCATTATTGGCTCTATTTGGTACTTCTGAAAACTCCAAACGTGCTGAGACAATGTCCTCACAACAGGTCCTTTTTGTACAGGGTGAATTAGTTAATCGGCAGGAGATGTCTCATGCGCAGAGTGAAGAGAAAGAAGAGACTCAGCTATCAGTATTTCTGAAGAAAACTTATTCTTGAAAATGCTGTCATTATTGGTTTGTAATAATTATGTCTTCCTGTTTACTGACCTTCTAGATATCCACATAATATGTCCTCTGACTTGTGTTTGAGCTAACTCCCAGAAACAAGGCTGTTTATTTGTATCACTTTTATGTTAAGATAAGTAAAACTTTGACCTTTACTGAAATAATGCATATATTTGAGTATTCCCTGTTTCCCACTCTGCCACAGTATACCACTTCGTTTATTTGTCTCCAGGTCACATTAGAATGAAATGTGAAGCCATGAAGTACATCATAAAATGCCATATGTTGACCCTTGCAATAATGGATGCAGCTCCAGGATTTCAGCAGAGGTGTCCTTGCTCAGACCAGAGTTAGAATTTGGTGCTTTGAAATATTAAGAAATAATGTCTCATAAACTGTTAAATCAAAGGGAAAAGCAACAACTTAAAGACAGAACTCAAGTGTGAAGGTAAAATAAAAGACAGAATTCCTGTAACCCTCTCTGTAATAGCTCTGAACCAAAAGATCTTTTTATCAAAAATCTAAAGAAATATAAGTAAAAGAAACTCAGAATCTACTAAATATTGTTTTCTCAGTAAAACTGGATGCATCTCAGGGCTGTATATATAAGCATAAATTCAAAAATAAAGTTTAAGACTTTGTAACAAAATATGATGGAATGTGGGAGATACTTGAAAGTACAAGGCTATTACTAAGTTACAGGCTAAGACTACAGTAATGGACATAGGCAAAAAAGAGACTGGTACAGAAAAAGTCTAAGTGATGCAATTTAATTAATATAGCATAATTCCACTCGAATTATATTCACTGAAAACTTGAAAATTATTTAAAAGACTTATCTATTCTTCCAAAATATTTAAGAAAAACAATGAGGCTGCAAAGATATTTGAGAATTTATTTCTACAAAGATGTGATCCTTGTGGATAATGGTGACAGAAGCCCAGTTTTAAAGGGCTGTGACTTTTTTGGGTGCCAACATAAACTTAGATCAGTTAACATACATTAAATTAATGTAGACAATAAACCATGTGTAGAAGTGGATCTTGGTGAAAAAGTGTGCTTGATGGCTTATAAACTAATGCTCAAAAATTTATTGTAACTTTAATTCTTCAGGAAGAATAGCCAACTACTTTTTTAGGCTATTAACTTACATGTATAAAGTGCAAATGCTTTAGTAGAAGTCCTCCACTAATACATTAAGATTGTACATAGGACGGACAAGTTTTCAGGATGCAGAGAAGAGACAATTTTTGAGAACGTCAGCATGGGCTTTCTTGGCAAGCAGAGGGAGTGGGAGAGAACATGAAATGTAGCAGTCATAATTAGAATCACCACAGGACCCCTTTCTAGTGTGACATAATCCATGACACGACTCCACTGCTGCCAATTAAAAAATTATAGGAAAGATTCCACAAGAAAATGGGAAAATACTGTTACTAAGAAGCTGAATTAAATCTGATCATGAGAATGGCTTCTTTTATGAGAATGATTTGTTGATCCAGATCTGAGGACAAAATTTGTAGAAACATATATGATGACATTTCTACCTAGAATTATTAACAGCTGTATTTTATGAAGCAGGATAGTGTCAGATATCACTTTTTATATTTTTACTCTGTATGTATGGACATTCTGGACAAGTTAATGAATGAAAGATTAAAGACACTGGTAAGGTAACAAATCATAGTCATATTTTTAACAGTACTTTTCTTGACGTCTTTATTACATAAGCCTGGCAACAAACTAATACAGAAAGTGACTTCATTACTAGAAATGTTAACATTTTAGAGGGATAACATCCCTCTTGCTTTCAACCATCACCAACTATTTATGTCCTAAGGTTTACATAAATCCTTCTGTTAATGTACAAGTTTCCATTGGAAAAAATGCAATTAGAACAGAATTTTAAAATGTGTGTTATCTCATTAAGTCCATTATAAAAGTGACAGAACTGTCAGTGCTGTTCTGCAATTTTTCATCGGATTGTACAATTCATTGTCTAATTTGTTAAATTCTAAGAGAAATATATGAGCAATAATCCCACATATCAAACCTGACTAAATTAGGAGGTTCATCTTACAGCACCCAAACCTACTAAGTTAAAAAAATACTCACTTTAAGGTATAAGTTTCCGTTATATTTTCCTTGTATTTTTCTCAGTGTACAGTTCAATATTTTTTCCCAGGAAAAAATGGAACTGTATTATTTTTGAAGTGATTTATATCTGCCTACAAGTGATGAACATTTACATCTTTATGTCTGGCTTTAAATATGGAGTGATGTGACAAAAAAAAGCCATTTGGTTAACAGACTGATAAATAATAAGGTGTTGTTTTTTTGTTTTATATTCATAGCTGCTTCTTAATAGAATTGTTATACTTGAGGACAGCAAAAAAATTCTGTACTCTCAAATGAATAGAACTCTAGACATTCACTAAGTGCCATTCAGTTAGTAAACATGAGAAAGGTACTCAATTTTTTTGGAATACAGCTCAAAAGCATTTCTATTTTCCTTAGCATAACATGGCAAATAAACTCTTTCCCTGAACACTGACTGAAATCAAATGCAGCCCATGATTTTGGTTGCCATTATCTTAACATTTATCCACATGCTCTTCTTCCCCGCGTGCTTGTCCCTTGTCTACTTTTTCTGTGCTGTGCCTAGTTAGACTCAAAGTTCCTTGGGGCAGAGATATACTGTTGTTAGTAAACATCCATGAGCTGTGTCTGTTTATGGTCTTGGGCAAACACAACAAAGGGCCTACAACGTCAGCTCCTCCTAAAATGCATATAACATCTCCAAGAGAAATGGAAAATCTTCCCATGCTTTGAACAGTCTTTTGCTATGGGTAAGAGTAACAATTCAAGATGACAAAAAGTTCAAGAACAGGAAAATATACAGTGTAATTATGGTCGAGTGTAAAAAATAAAAGTGAAAGTACATGTAAATATATATATATAAAGAATAATGACTTCTATATTTATCTCAGAGAGAAAAGAATCCCAGAAGTCTCTCTTCAGACTTTATATGCACTTCTACATATTCTGTTGGTGGGACCGTTGACTGGATGGCACTGACATACTGGAGCCCTCCCTGAAGACAGACAGCTACCTCCTCTCTCAAATGCATCACTTGGCACTTGCAGCTCTGGGCTGAGCCCTGCCTTGCGGTACAGCCCTGCTGGCGCTGCTCCCTGGCAGTCAGCTTGGACAAGGGCTGGGGACCTCGTACATGGGTGCCTGGTTGGGCATCATAGGTGATGTTGGTCAAGGCAGTTATGGCCTATTGGCACAGTCAGAGGCCCAACACAAGGTAAACCAGGGATGTATTTTTTGTGTTTTTGATCAGAGGGTAAGCTTGCCACTGGAAAAACAGCATATGCTAGTTTTCTGAAAGGTAAAATACTGCTTTAGTCTGTTGCTCCAGTACACATTATGGTAGCCAGAACTGAGTGAACCTTACTACAAGTATTTCACTGAAGGTATCCTTGCTCTGAAACATGGCCTTTCTGAAGAGTACTGGCTTGGGTACACCTACATTCTATACCTGAGCTGGGCATATGCAAGAAATGGAAAAATTATCTGAAAAACTTACAGTAATTTAAAACCCCCATTTTTTTTTTTTTAAAAAAACATAGATTTGGAGTCTATAATACAGATTCTGATGTCAGTGGAAATCTGTACGCATATATACTTCTTTTGACTGTAGTCAGCTCTGGATGTTACCTGTACACTTCAGAGAGCAATATTTCACAATGTATGAAATACAGAACTCTGAAAATAAAGAATATATTTTCACAGGAAATACTTTCCATGAACTGTGATTACCAAAAAGTTTCCTCTGACTTGCTATGTAATGAATTATCCTATCTCAAAATAAAATTGAAATTTAATTGAAGCATTGGCTTCAGCTGCTGATTTCCCCCCCCTTTGTCTTAAAGCAGACACCTCTATTCTAAGATTGTTTTTACAATATTAAGACTTTTCCTAGAATAGCTTAAAACAGGAAATAAGTTTCCAGTAATGCTGTTATCTCAGCTACATTATATAAACATAGAATTTTATATTTCTTTGCCAGTAAATGTGTTCCTTTAAATGTTATTGTTCAGGCTGTATACATATATGGCTAACAATTATTGTCATATCACACTTTTATTGGAAAATATTAAAGCTATATGCAACAGTGGAGGGTTTCTTGCTCTTGAAAAATCTGCATTTCACCACAGCTTGTAAATTCTAGAGATATAGGCTTCAAAATGATTAGTTTTATTTTGATTCCATATCCTTCTTCCCCCCAATATTAGTGAATTAACTTTTTCAGGACATATACTTCTAAAATGCTGTGCACCTTCACATCCTAGAAAAGTCAGTGCCAGCTGTTGCAGTCATTTTGATTTCCTTCTGAATTACAGCATGTGGCTGTGTCAAAATGAGGTCTAAAACAAAATAACAAATAGCAATGGTATTGGTAGCATGTATTTCATTAAATTTACCCTAGTCTCCTTTGTGTCCTTGCTGTTCTGTACAAGGGCCAGTTACCTATGCGAGAGAAAGCAAACATTTCAGTATTGAAGGGCAATACAAGGTCCTCTTTTCCACACTCAACTTGGGTATTTATGTTAAAGTTTTGGCTGTCAGAATCTGCAGTCTCTTCAAAAAAACCAAGTGGTTAATATTGTGGCTCATTTCAGGGATCTATAGTTTCCTTTTCTGATTATGAAACCGCTCTAAAAACTGTCCATACTGCAGATTCATTTTTCTTTAAACCCTATTCCAGTGAGTTGCCTAGTGTTTTCAGTTGCTGCTGAATTCATTATTACTTAGGGGTGTTGAACAAGTCCCTGGCTATACTTGCAGCCGTGAATCACTTGGGAAATATCTTTCAGAATGACCAAAACTTCCCTTTAATTTACCAGAACCATTTGGACACCCTGTTAGTTTTATTTAATGCACGTTGGTGTAGAAAGTTACTGACTTTCTGGGTTGCTCAAGATTTCTCATTTGTATGTTATCTAACCTGTGTTCATTTATCTTGTTTAAGCACTACGTTTCAATGAGCAAACTCCTTTTAATTTGGGTTCTTTTTCTTTCCTTGTACTCCTCTCTTCATTCATTCTTCCTTTCCTAGTATCTTCCCTTGTAAATTTAAATAGTCTTTCTAAATTTAAACTTTTCTTTTCTCCCTTGTTTCTTGTATTTATTCATCAAAAAAGGAAGTTTTGTGTACTGTTTCCAGTTTCTCAGTTTTCTGTTTCTCCAGTCCCCTTCCTACTCCCTTCCATTTTTTTGTTCTTTCTTCTGCTTTACCAACTTATCCCATCCTTTTTGCTACTGATGTATCCACAGACTGTCCTGCATTTGCTCATCTAGTCGTGATTTCATGTAGCTGATCTCTTTCTGCCACTCTAAACATAGACTTCTAATTTTCTATCTTCTTTTTCTTCACATATGCTTAGTTTCAGTCTAGTAGTTTCTTGTGTGCAAGATAAACTACAGAATTGTTGCTAAAAGGATATTAGAAAAAAAAACCCAACAAAACCCAAACCAAAAATAAATCAGTTTTTGACAACTTCTGCACCATGTCAGAATACTATCTTGGGCATTATTGCCGTTAGCATCTTTTTCTCAGAAGTAAGGAAGGATGAAAGCATAATAGAAACTTCAACAAACACTGAAAAAAAGGACTAATTAGAGGCAAATGAGAAGGGTGAGTTATCTTTATAAACAAATGGAATAGTTTTATGGACCAAAAAATCTGTTTAGATGCTGGAAATAGTGTAAATCTTTGTCTGGAACTCAGCAAAATGATAAAAATTGTGTTACTTGGGTGAATGACTAGCAAAGGTAGAGAGGATAAATAGAACAGAAACGTGGGAAAAATTTGGCTGAAGAGGGAACTGCAATAGTGGATTAACTTTTTATGATAATAAATAGCATTAGGTTATTATGCCGGTTATGCTAACAATTATTATTTTATAAGTCACCTTTTCAATATAGTATTGTATTAGACAATCAGAATATGGAACTAAGTGCAGCAGTTTGGTGCAGTTATTAGAAAACCCAAATACAGTCTACTGGGTGTTTCAAATATTCCAAAGAATATTTTCCAAATAATAATTATTCTATTATATGTATTAATTAATACACAAGGAATTAGTACACAAGTAGACATCTTAAGAAATTGCTGTGACCAACTCTGATCAGCCAAAGTGAAGAAAAAATAATTAAAAGACAGAAAAAATCTAGCTTGTCTTTCATACACATTGCTTCTGCTAGAACTTGCTGAAAAGTCTTGGTCTGCTTAGTCTTCAGCTGAAATAAAGTATGATCACTTTTTGATCACTTTTTTTTTCCATGAGAATTTTAAGAGTGCTGGGCAATATGACAAGAGAGAAATAAAAAAGTCATCTTTTCATGACAGTAAATGACATACTAATCAAGTATAAACACATGGTAGAAGTATTAGAGTGTTTTAATACCATTATAAAAAGAAGTAGAAAGCCTTAGAAACAATTGGCTTTAAAATTGCATTTGCTGTATTTCTGCACAGGCTCTTGTAACATGATAGAGAACAGTATTTGCTGACCTGAGAGGTCCTGTATAGTTCAATATTCTCACGGATCCTGCAAGTTTATACAATACTGATTCTCTTCCCCAAAGCTGTAGATTTATTTTTCTTACTGCAGATTAGAACCATGATGGAATTGTTCCAATTGTTTGTCTGGTTTACATTGCATCACTAATTTTATCGACATAAACACTGGAGCGTAAGTTTAAATCTAAACAAAGCCTCGTGTACAAAGTTCATTATACCTTAAATACAGTGTCCACTGAGCCTTGGGAACCAAGCAGAATATTACCACTGGCCTGTATAAGAAGCATATTTTGACATTTACTCAAACCTTGTCTTCTACGGAAAATTGTCAAGGGAGAAATATAATGTGAAAACAACTTAGTCTCAGAGGCCAAGAGTTTTGGTTAATCTTTTTCTGTCTCTACACAGACAGCAAATACAAAAGATATACTCAGGAAATCGAGTGATGGAAGCATTATGTTACTCTAAAATACACTGCTCTTTTGTTACAGATGCAACCATATAAACAAAGTGCTAATTGAGTGCAATGTAACTGTCTACTAAAATATTTGAGGATAAACAACGTATATTCTTAAACATTAAAATGCCCTTAATTCTTCTGTGTAAATTCCTAGATTCTGAGAACTTTGGAAAATCATGAAAAATCCTTAAAAATTTCAAAAGAAAAATAAAAATATGTTATTTCTTTGCAGTGCTTACAATATAATTTTCACAACTTGCAAACACAAAAGATAACAGAAACTCCCACTTATCTGTACAAAACAGGAGAGTTCTCAACTCTGAGAGGTGATACTGGATAGAATGAATCTCTCAGGGAATGAAAACAAATGCTTATTCATAGTAAGCAAGATTTTTTTTACAGATAAATGATTCTTATTGAATATAGCATTCTGATTTTACAATAGAATGTTTATGTTACTGGATTTGGGTTAAAATATTTGTTTGTAGCTCCAAAAAGGAATATTGCTGAATGCAGTGATTTCTTACAACAGAACAAATAGGAACGGATACATTCTTTCTATAGAGGAACAGAAACAGATTTCTCTTATATGTGCCCTTCAAGGGAATATTTTATTGCACTGGATGACATCTTTTCCAGCTATGAATCCTGTGGAAGGACCCATTTGAATAATTTGCCTTGCTGTCCTGCTCTAGGGGTAACACAATTAACTTCCTGTAAGTGAAGTCTGCTGGTCCTTTTTATCTGAGTTTTGGTGTCAAGGAGTAGGAAAGGATCGACAGTACTGCTTTGGAAATACAAATGTTGTCAATACAATGGGAGGGCAGAGTACGATGTGGAATAATACATGATAGGAAGTGAGTTAAATTACTTTTTGTCCCCTATAATATTCACATCAGAACAATAATTTCTTTTACCAATGCTCTATCTAAAATTACTTACAAAAGTACAAAATCTACCAAGCTGTCTTTACACTCATCTCACATTAACCTCACCTTGACATTTTGAGAAAGTATGTTCTTGTTCAGTCTCAATCCACAATGAATTCCCATGTTTCTGGATGGTTAATTTTTCTCCTTGCTGTTTTTTAGCAGGAAAAATGAAAGGAGGAAGACTCATAGCTACAGGATGTTTTTACATACTCCAATGCACATGCAGACAGAGAGTATGTTTACACAAGACTTGCCAGTATCATTTAAAGATACCTCTTTTTATTCAAACAAGCTTCCTTGAGTATAAGAAGCTTTGTAAACACATTAAATTGATTTGGAGCCCAGGCTAATGAGGACCCGTTTCTGTTGCCTAATTCCTTTTCTGTAACTAACTCTCTGGCTATAGTATGGTGATAACCACAGCTCTCTATCTGCAGAATTATGACTGCAGCTGAATACACTAGGGACTTCAGGGGTCTTGTTTATTTTCCTGGTGCAGCCAGGTGCACACTAAGGAAAAATCAGATTAAGCTCTTTATTTTAGTTTTGTGAAACTTTTCTAAAGATTTCAATGACTTAAAAGTCCAGTATGTTTTGAACTGTGTAAACACTTCATAGAAGATTAAATTAGAGACTATTGAGATCATTTATTTGAGTAAAGAGAATTTATGATGACTGGTTTTTTGTACTGAGCTCTCTGCAATTCCTGTCTGGACCACTTACTGTTTCTGGCTATTCTATAAGATTGTAAGGATGTGTCTTTTGATAAGGTGACCTGATTTGCATCCTTCCTATAAACTGCAGCAAAGCAGCATCACCTCAGAGAAGAGTTGGGAATGGCATTTTATCACCTCTAGAGCTGTGCATAGTAGGTCAAGGTTGAAGTGTGCCAGAGGGAAAATGGGCTTGACTGCTGCTTGTACTTTGTTTTCTTCGTGGCTACGTAAAAGCACTTCAGTCTCCAGAGATATAATTACAACAGCTTTCACAGAAATCTGTGCACAGAGAGCTGGTATACTGAAGAAAAAGCTACAAAGAGAAGAAGGCAAACCTTGGGATTTTGGTCTGATTTCTTGACCCTAGTCTGTAGACCTCCCATTCTCCAATGCTGGGAAAGAAATTTAGATTCTGTCTAGCTTTTAGTTTTGTCAAACATAATTGGCATTTGGAAGGATAGGAAGCACTGTAGATAGAAACTATTTGTCAATAAGTGCATTTCAAACTGAAGCTTAAACAATACTGGTCAACAGTTGGTCACTATCAAAAGTAGTAAACAGGAATGCAGAGCTAGAATTTTGTAGAACTTCCCCACTCTATGTAGTATCTTAAAGTAATATCAAAGTTTTCTAAATGAACAGTGTAACATTTTAGCAAGAAAAGAACTTCTTTTCCAAATGTCTAAAATATTAAATGACAAAAACTTTATTGAGAGATGTGACTTCCACATCTGAAGACTTACTGAATCAAAGAAGAACCAGCGTAAATTCACATCATTGTAACAAACGTACAACAAATTAAAAGAGAATACAGCACATTAAAAAACACGCAGATGCCATTTAAAATGCTTTGAACAATAACAATATGATTCCTGGACTTTTAGCAACTTGAAGACAATGGGTAATCTGCTGTGCAATAACAATGCTGAAATGCCATATTCATTACTATACAATTCACCATCATAAAGCATTCAGAACAAAGACTTCCAGCTAAGAAAAAACAAATCCTGTTAGTGGAGAGAAGATGTGGGCTTTTATGTTAAGATTAGTGTTATCTTTAAGAGGCAAACGGCATTACAAAGGATCTGCCCTTGATCATACACTTTAAAGAACTAATTTTCATTATTTAGTGGGTTATTCTGCTGATGAGAAATATAATTATACAAAGATGTTGCATAATTAGTTACAACTATCTGCTTTTATAATGTTCTCTATAAAGGTAAGACACGAATATTTGTGGAAAAAAGAGTTAACTGAAATGTCCCATTGTTTGAAGTGTCAGCATCATTAACAAAATTGGCAATAAAAATTAGAACCATTCTAAATTTTTCAAAAGGTGAGTGACCAGCTTTTTAATGGGTGAGAGAGCTGTAAAAACTGTTTAGTGCTAAAATAATTTAAATAAATAAAAACTAGATAAACTAAAACAGATCCTAAGAATGTCATATTGAATACACTTTCTGGATCACTAATGTGTTCTGCCTTTATCAGCAGAGACTAGCCTGTCTCTGTCTTGCCTTTTCCATGTCTGTCATGTTTTTTCTGAAATCTTACTATTAGAACAGGGTATTCTATGGGTTGATATTCTCTTATTCTGTGGTATTATAAATTTAAAACCATTATATGACATCCCAGTTTTGTATTTCTAGTCTTTTTGGTTTTAACATTGGCAGGGGCTGATGGATCCTGTAGCCTGAAACAGGCAAGGCTGCTGGAGCTCCATTCCCCCAGCTCCTGCCAGTAGTGAGGTTAAGTGCATATTCTTAATGGTGCACAGGCATGCACAGTCTATAGTACGCTCACACGTGTACACAGAACTAGCCACACAGATCGACCCGGACAGAAGGTATTCAGTACTCACAAAACCAACAGAAAAGCACTAACAGCCTGGTCCACTCTCCTACTGATTGGAATGCATTTTTTTTAGCAGGAAATGTAAATGTATATATGTTTAATGTATGTGTACAATGTATATGTACAAAGTGTATGTACAATATGCGTGGTAACTACTGTGTAGCTTGTCTCTGGACATTCTCCCTGGCTTCCTCACTGTCAGAGACAAACCCACATGTACAAATGGGTCTCCCTGTTTATCCTCCAAGCCCAGTGTCCCCAGCAGCTGGCAGTGTCCTGGTCCTACCAGTATAAAACTCCTGCTGTCTCTTTCCAAGTGACACATGCACCCTCCTGGCTCCCTGGTCACTTCTCTACTCTCTGGACAGCCTAGGTTGATATTCACTAGTGATCACACTAGGGTGAACATACCCGTATCTGCTCTAGTTGCTGGAATGGCAGACACGTCCTGTGGTGCTTGATCTGACTGCAGGTTCTGGCACTCAGACCTCCATAATAAGCACCAGTAGAAAGAACCCCTTCACTTAGGAAAACAGAAATGTAGTTTAAAGAGAAGACAAGGCAGGCTGTTGATCAAGTGCAAGACATGACCAGATGGGCATGCTGATAAGGACCTCTCTACATGTGTCTAGGCCCTTTTATCCCTATATCCCTCTATATTCTTGGGCTTGTTCATACCCAAAACCATCTAGATCACTCTCTTTCTCCACATTTGGGTTGTCCCTCAAATATCCACTAAGAATTGTACAACCTCCAAATGCTCTTCCCTGCCATCCTGCAATACAGGAAAGTATCTTCCACTGGCTCATGGTGATGCCTCATGGCTGGTGGGGCACAGCATATTTCTGTAAAGGGAATATTGAGTTTTCACCTCTTCCCTTGTGCCCCTGTGCTCTTCTAAGCACAAATGGGTCTTTTATGGTGTTTAATGGGAAATGGGTCTTTACTATGGTGATATGCCCTGTAATGGGTCTGGAAGTAGACAGTGCAGGGTTTTGTTTGGGTTCCCCCATCTACTCCCTTGTATATGTAGAGATGAGCTTTATATTGCATAACCAAACAAGCACTGCTTCATGTTGACAAGGTGCTCTCATGGAGCTGTCAGCAATGATACTCAAGTGTCTTTCCTGCATTTTTTTCGATGATTCACCACATGGCAATGAGTGTAAATAAAGTAATTAGTTTCTGAAAGTCTGCCAGTCAGAAATGGAGCTACTAATACTTATAGAGTTAGCCAGAGATTCAAAATAGCTGCTAATAATCAAGACATCCGGTAAGACATCCACCAGATATATCTGACTGCAGTGTATACTTTAGCTCAGTGTCCTAAAATTTCAATTTATATTAATGTATATTACAGATCTGTGTTTTAGCTCTCTTACATAGGCAATTTATCCCTAGATATTTAAAAAGAAGATATAGATTCAGTAGGTCTCCTCTGAATTGCCTAACAGTCCCAAACAAGTTTTCCATGTTTTATCTTAACATTACAATAATTGCCAGAAGTGATCTCTTCAGACATTTTTATATTTATTTAGGTAAATTTTACGTTTATCATTTAAGCTTTTTTTTGTTAAAAATATTTTGAAAATTTGTCAAAAAAAAAAAACACTAACCTTTTTTGTGTGTGTGTGTGTGTTTATATGCTAAGCACACACTGCAAGATCCTTGCTTGTTGTACCTAATCTACTGCAGATTTCAGATATCACACAATAGCCACTGAGTAGCTTAGCTTTTTAGGGTTGATGGTTAGTGCTGTCATAGCTGACTAGTTTTATGAAATCGTGGGATTGTCAGAGTCTAAATTTAATTTTCCATGACCTTGAGACAGAATAGCTGTATGATGTGAAAAGAAATAGAAAACCCTTCATAGGCTGTGAAATATTCTCTTTTGTGAAATTAGAAATTATTTTCTGGAAAAAAAATCAGTGTAGGCCTGGTATGTGACTTTTCCTACAGCATTTATTTTAAGCAGCTTCCTGTAATTTGTCAGTTAATACTTTATGTTCTAATTCTACTTTTGATCATGGCTTGTGGTCATTTTATAAAATCATAAGCCTGGGAGGATTGTGCTTCAACATGCAGTTATTGATTGAAAGATTGAGGTAACACTATGCAATAATATTTTTAAGTAACTTTTTTCCAGCCCCAGGACTTTCTGCCAGCAGCGCAACACAGTGTCTACAGTAGGCATTTTATTACTCATTTCTATTTTTTTTTTCAAGTCAATAGTTAGCTTTTGACTTGAGCACATGCAACTGTAGGAAAGTTTTATTGCTAACAACCTTTATGCTGGACATTTTTTAAAGACTGTAGGGCCCTCTGGAAAACTCTTCTGTAGAAAACTACAGTTAGCGGAATAAGGGAGAGTTTTCAGGATGGGTAACAACAGACCCTCAAAAATTCACTTTTAAATGTATTTCTTGAAAATACCTTTTTTCCCCCAAATTCTACTTATTGTTGGTAGAGAGACCTTGTACTTGCTCAATTTCATAACACAAAAGTTTATCAACATTTGTTATCAAGAGAAACTCTCATTTGTTCTGCTAATTCTTCTCCCTGTTCCTTGATAAACTTCATCCTCTTCAGGAAAAGTATCAGTCTTGCATGCTTCAAAAGGTGGCAAAAAGATGACTTCTTTCTTGTTCTCTTGTCTGACATGAGCTTTAAACACGTGATTTTTTTGCCTTTGTTCATCACTTGCTGTATGAAACACAGCAGAATGATTCCATAACAGACTATTTTATTGAAGTATGTGACTTACTTTTCAAGCTAGTAGAATGCAAGTTTTGATGCAGAGAGAGGGGTATCATACTGGAGTTTAAAATTCCTCAGACTGAAACCACCATATGTCATCCACATATGAAAAATAACTGAAATTAATAACAAAAACAAGGTGATTAGCATATTCTATGACACATTTTTGGATCTATGTATAAACTTTGCCAAACATTTTTAAAAAATAATATAGCAACATGGGCAACAAGCTAGATCATCTCAGGTGTTCTTTAGACTTCCTAACATTGTCTGTTGTGCTGTTAAAAAGTTTGTTTCCTCAGGCTTAGGAGACATTATTTGTACAGCTTATGTCAAAGCAAATAAGTTGGAAGAAATACACTGACTGAAGAGTACTTGAGTATGTATTTCATCTTTTCCTTCTGCCTTGAAATAATTGTACATATCAAGTGTGTTTATTTCTTGTACTCTGATTTGACAGATGATGTGTTCATTTGTCTGGAATACTGAAATAAAAGAAATACAAAGTGAAGTGATATGCTAACAGATCAATGATGATAAAGAAGAAGAAAACAGCAGCAAAGAAAAAGGATTTTTCTGCTATAGTATACTTTCATATTATTCTAGATTATTTTTTATTCTGGTCAATATTTTACCACTGAATTCCATGGAAACTGTTCAGTTGATCTTGCTGGAAGAAAGTAAACCCTTAGCTGCTCAGATAATTGCCTTGGTGGTAGAGCTATAGTAGCATTTAGAGATGTAATTTGCATTACAGATGTAATTTGAATGCTGGAATTTGGCAGTTAGTGTTTAAGGAACAAGCATAAACTTGTTTTGTAGTATAAAATATAGTGACAAGTTTGGAAGAAGTGTTTGCAGCAGTTCAATAAGAGACAATGTAAGATGGAATGAGGACTCTGTCTGAGATCCGCTTAGATTTCTGGTAGGAACAGCTTTGTGTACCTATTTGTAAAGAGTGAGGCAATTACTTTATTAGAGACTTATGAGAATAAACAGAAATGGAATGTTGAAAAAACTAAAGATACTGTTGAGAATGATGTCACAGGTGGGACAGTAATACAGCAAAAGAATGAGGAAATAAAGAGAAGTGAGGGCATAGCTATTAAAATTTGAATAAGCATTAACTACCAAAGAAGCAAAGGGAGTGACAGAAAAAAACCGCGACAGAATGGAATAAAAAATGCATTGTAAAACTAAGAATTACAAGAGCGCAACTATACTGAAGTATGTGGCAGGTAGACATCCTGAGATGTTTTGGAGGAGCATGCCTCACAAATGCAGTCTGCTTTGTGGCAGTCTGCATTGCATAAACCTGTTAGAGAACACCTTAAGTGCAATGCAGCAGCTTCTCTCCTGCCTTACATACCCAATCCCAATTGGCATATAAAGTCCAGACTAGGAAGGCAGCTGCAATCCTACTATGTCAGTGTGAAAGACAGCATCATCATCACAGGAGAATGTGAAACATTCACTGAGCGTATTTTGTGCTCTGGACTCAGGGATGTGTGAACAATTTTGTTGCTAAATACCTATATGATAAAAGAAACTTTGCACCGTGTTTAAGCTGGTCATACTTTGAGTTTAAGATAAGTGTCCAGTAAGACAGCCTCAATGGCAGTCTAATTTAACAAATAATTTCATAAGTCAGAGTACCCAACAGTGTTTCCATTGCCTGACTTCTGGCACTGAACCTGATGAGGAGGGCTATGGTTATTCCATGGCTGCATTCTCCAAGTGGGTAGCTAAAGCTAAACTGCCTGTTGGAAATTTCCTGGTGCCAGGAACTCTGGCAGAGGCTATGTTAACATTTAAAGTAATTGCAGGACTGTGCTCTGGCTTTGGCACTGTTTTGTTTACTTGGACAAGCCTCAAGTTCATTCCAAGCTAGAGTAGGAACAATGGTTATTGTGTCATAGTCCTTTCACGTGTCAGATTTAGAAACCCATCTAAGCAATTCTGGCAGCAATATTAATGCACTTCTTCTTCAGATGTTATTTATCTGTGATTTTTTTAATCTTTGTTTTCAAGTACTCTTGGCTTTATTTCCCTGAATGGTAACTGCAAGGATTTTCAGGGAAGATAGACATTGCCAAGAGAACGCGCTCTGAGGGCCCAGGCTAGCACTTATTAATATCTCAGAGAAACCTAGACCAATGCTTCTTTTCTTAGCAGTTTTACTCCAACAACCCTTTTCTTGACTCACAAAGGCTGATGGTACTGAAAATTCTTAGCACTCAACTAAATCAGCTCCTGCTTTGCAAGTGTGCCTATGAAAAATACAGAGCATACTGAGCTATATTATCTTTTTAAATGATGTGTTCTTAGCTCTTGTAACAGCTAGAAATTTTACTCAGTAATAACTGTATGGGGCATGAGAGCATCCCTGCTCCTGGGTCATGTGCCCCAGGGCTCAGGGCCACGTGAGCACAACTAGTGAAGTGCAGAGAGGCTCCTGGGTGCTGCGAGGCAGCCATGGTCAGGGCCAACCCCTGGCCTGGAGAAACTGCATTCAGCTGAGACTCTCTCCTAGGCCCATTTGAGCTATGGCTTCTGCCACCCAGCAGCCATGTGGGCCAATATCCTCACCTGTTCTGGGTCTGTACCTGTCCTCAGCGAGGTGTTGGATACCCAGTGCCAACACCAGGGATCCAATGGCCCTTGCAACACCTTTACAATAAGACAGACATTTCACAAGCTTGTTGATGTAGGCAGTTGTTTTCACTGCCATATCTCTTCCACTGCTATAATATAATGCCATAAACAGCTTTGCAAACAGACAGTTATGCACTTCAGAAAACCCCATGGCAGATGCTTTTGTGAGAGAAGACCACACACTGTCCTCCACCACATGCGCATTTCATAGAATCATAGAATAACCAGGTTGGAAGAGACCCACTGGATCATCGAGGATCATTTCAGGAGGGCTCTCCCAGTCAGATGTGGTGAATAGCTTTCTTTTTACCTCTTATGACCCAGAAAGGCACTTCTCAGAATTAAAATTTAAATTTAGAAGCCCTCTCAGGGGAATCATCTTCAATAACATCTGATACAGAGTTCAGTGGGATTTGTTTCTCTATCCAAAATTGCTGAAGTTTAAACTTCTGTACACACAACAAAGGAAGAGTGTTAGGTGGGCACTTTGTGAGATTGTAATCTATGCACGCACATGTAACCATTTCTGGTACCTGAAAGGTGAAAAGGTTTATAGGATTTTAGATATTTTTACCATGATTCTGGAAATGTAACCTTTTCACTGTTTCTCAGTTTGGTTTATGTGATATTTTCCCTTTCATAATGAATAAATGTAAGAAATGACCTTTAGATTTAACTTGATTAACTTCATTATTCCTCATTAAAATGTTGTCTGTCACCCTCCATACAGAAAGCATGTAAATTCTCCAAGAGACTGGAGATGTGCTCTTCATGTTGAAACAGATGACATTTATATTATTATTACGTTATTTCTGAGTTTACGTCTACATTGTTTATGCAGAAATTTTCCTTAGGAATGATATTGTAATAACATTTTGCAAATCAGTAATCGAGGGTTTCATACTGAAAGTTACCATCACCGAAATTTTTTGAAGAGGTTATAGAGCTTATTGAAAGCTATATGCATGCATAAGTACAAGTTGAAACATAGCTTTATATTTTACATTTAATAAATATTCATTATTTCTTGTCCAATTCATACTTTGTTCTTACAACATTTGACCTACGAACAATTATTCCATTCAATTTTTACACTGCAGCTAGTAAATTTGAGCAATTTACCTATAGTGATAAAAATTCTCATCAGCCCTATGCTGTTCCTCAAAACGCTTTTAAGGTTTTGAAGTTCTTTTTTAATACTTTTAGAAATATTACTCTGTATTTTATTGTATGGACCACTTCATGGCATTTTGAAATTAGGAGATACCCTTAATATGTTAATAGACCAGTAATAAATAATGGAAGAATATAATTGCACATTCACGTTCAGTGGAAAATCAGTTAAATTTAATGAGTTTACTGTTATCAGAAATACAGGGATGTCAACAAAAGAAAGCAACCTGTTTTTCTGCTTCTGGAATGAAACTCAGTAAAAGAGAAAATCTCCCTTCAGCCCGCAAAGTGACGGTGTAATTAAAATTAGGTGATAGTTTCTATACTGAGGCAACTTCAGCTTGGAATGTCAAATAACTAGAGAACTCATATACATTTCAGTGGCCCCTTTGCTGTCCTTCCACCTGTACTTCCAGATTCTTTGCTTACAGATGTGGTCCTACAGGTTTCTCCTTACATGGCCTGCCTCATCTCTTCTCAGAGAACACACATAACTTCCTGGAAATCAGGAATGCAGTAACCCATCTCCCACGTTTTAGGGTGGAATGAATTGCTGTGTCTCTGTGTTGATCATACAGGAAATCTGAATGTTCAGGTGTCTAACTCTGTGTGATTTATCTGTTGATAATATTAGAAGCTGCAAAGGTAGGTATAGGAACATAATTACAATTACTGAGTTTATATGTCCACTGTCTTGAAATTAGACAGGCAATAATTATTTGGTGGCAACAACTTCACTGGTCCTTTATGGCAATTCCTCTAAACAGTATTGAGGTAATTAGACTGTGTTATTAAATTGTTGATGTAACGTCAGATAGATATCTTTTAGAAAATGTACCTTGTATGGGTAATCAAAATAGTAGTGGACATCAGTTCAATACGTTTATTCACCAGCAGTTAATCTGTGATATTTTTAGTGATGTACATGCAGAAACATGGTTGTATGTCTTTCACAAGGTACTGCAGGCAGTTTCAGATTGTGTTACTGGTCTGACACATTTTGCTGTCAGTAAGTGTTCTGCTGCATGTAAGGTGTCATTCTGATTAAATCAGGAGCATCTTACCAAGCATAGAAGTTTAGGAAGAAACATTCAGTTTAAGAGGACATATTGCACTGCAGAACAATACTACCTAAATATAAACAGCTAGCTGATGGAGAAATACGTATAGTTTCTTTTAAAATAGTTCTAGCTAGTAGTATAGTTGGATAACTTTATAAAGCATGCACACATATAGCTGAGTGGTTTTCTTTCCCACTGAAAGAAATGAATCCTATAGAGTAGTTGTCACTAGTTACGAGACTTCTAAGAGGCAATAAGCATACGTTCATAACTTGATGTAAAACAGTGTTTATAGATTGGATTTTTTAAAAAAAATTCTCTTCTCCTTCATTTCATTGCCTTCATCAGGTTTAATAAGCCTAAACTACTTAACTTCTGCCTCTGATAAGTCTGTGGTGTCTCTGATGTGCAGCCAGTGATCCACTGAAATATGATACATCAGAACAAGGTTTGTGAAATGACTGTCCATTTCTAATGGTTCTTCATGTCTGCTGGTATCTATATACAGATGACTCTGGCCTTAACCATTTTCTTAAAATATTAGTGAATGTAATAGGAAAAGTATATTTTATGTAACAATAAAACACTGTTTACTTGTTAGTTGGTTTATTCATTTGCCTACCCTTCCTCCTTCCAGATACCCTTTTCATTGACATGAATGATGGAGTACAGATTTTTAAAATAAGATTCAAACAGACTTCTAGAAGATTTTCAAATAGAAATAACCAGGAACTCCAGTTATTCACCAGACAGTGCTTTTCTTTGAGACTTAAGAGTAGAAAGACCAAATTCTTGCTCAACTCTTCCCTGTAGCTTCACAGTCTTCAGACTGTAAAATAAAAGAATTAATTCCTTGCATGGATACTATAGTCAGTGGCAGAGATCTTATGTCAGGTGACCTCAAACATGTATTTCTCAGTGGGCAGTATTATCTGGGCTGTAGTGCGTTTAGCTTTTTACCTTTGATGGCTGTTTTCAGCTTTTCCTTCTTGACATCAGCAATGATCCTGTCTCTGTATAAATCTTTGAATGCTTTTGAGAAGACCAGATTGCTATGCTTTTGACAAAAGTCCAGACTAATAAAAGAAAAGGTTGTATTTGTTCAAAGCAAGTTCACCTAGGTAGTCAGGACCATAAGAAAGGAAGCCTAAGGAAAAAATAGATGGACAAGCACATACATTATTTCCCCAAGATGCTTCCCAGTCTTCAGCTATGTTCAAGTGAGAGTAATTCATGAGCTTGATGTGATTTGCCTGTTTACTAACTTTCAGCTGATCTTCCTTTTAACCTCTTGTTAAGTCTCTTTGTGAATCTGTGTACATTTCTTGCACTTATTATAGACTTCAGCACATTGTTTCACTCGTCTGATGTCCATTCATAGAACAAAAATTTACTTCTGTTTTTTTTTTGAATTTGATTCCTTCCAGCTTCATATGATGGCCCATAATTTTTACACTGGAAGAGATAATGAATTGTTAATCCCATCCACCTTTCCTAGGTATTTAAAAGATGGGTAGATGAGGTGTTCAGGGACATGGTTTAGTGGCAATAGGAGCAGTTGGACTCGATGGTCCAAGAGGCCTTTTCCAACCTGGTTATTCTGTGATTCTCTACAGCACTCGTGATTCTGTAGATCTCTTTTTCATCTATGTAAGCTACCTTCTGCCCAGGTTGAAAGTTCTCAGCCTGACCCATTTTTCATATAGAATTATCTGCTCATATTGGAGCTGAGCATACCTTTGATAATCCTGGCTGCCATTCACTGAACCTTTTTGAGTTCTAAAATAATATCCGTCTATTCCTTACTTTCCTATCCAGCTTGTCAGAGTTCTGATGTCAACTGTTAATACTATACTCTGTTAATGTTTTCATTACATGGATTTTGCATGCTTCTGCCTTGTTTGATTTGATCAACCTTTATTTATGTGAGGAAGTGGGTGACAGCAATGAAAATGTGACTGTTGAGAAGGAGGTAGCAAGTATGTTCACACTGAAAGATTTCCATGGGGCATTTAGTCTCATAGTTGAAAGCGATGATAACAGATAACGAAACATATTTTCTCATAAGAATTAATGTATTTGAGGGGAGATTAATACAGGAACTTGCATAAAAGTTTAAATAAACAGAATATATGATGTAGAGGGTGATGTAGCAGAAGGAAGATCACAGTCAAAGAAGATGGCTTTCTGCTTTCTAGAAGTGGTTATTGTTTGAAAAGACCTCAACCCCTTCTGACAGAAAAAAATGCAGTGATGGTAAGCGTTCAGTCTAATAGATGAAAAAGTAGGGGAAAATTGTCTCCTCAAGCTGAAAAAACAGTATAATGATATTTTGTTCATAGAATTACAGAATGGTTGATATTGGCAGAGATCTCTGGGTGTTATCTTGTTCGATCTACTTGCTCAAGCAGACCCACTTAGAGATGGTTGTCCAGGATCATGCCCAGACAGTTTCTGAATATCTCAAAGAATGAAGATTCCAAAACACCTCTGGGAAGCTTATTACAGTGTTTCATCACCCTCATAGCAAAAAATTGTTTTCTCACATTTATTGGAAACCTTCTGTGTTTCAATTTGTGCCCATTACTTCTGGTCCTGTCACTGAACACCACTAATCAGAGCCTGGCTCTGTCTTCTATGTGTCCTCCTTCATATATTTATGTACATTAAGATCCCCCAAGCCTTTTCTTAGCTAAGCTAAGCAGCTCCCAGCTACCTCAGCCTTTTCTCATACAAGAGATGCTTCAGTCCCTTCAACATCTTTGTGGCCCTTGTTGTCCGTGTCTCTATCTCTCTCTTATACTGGGGAGTCCAGAACTGGATACAGTACTCCAGAAGTGGCCTCACCAGCACTAAATAAAGGAGCAGGATCACCTCACTCAACGTGATGGCAGCGCTCTTCCTCATGCAGCCCAGGACGCTGATAGGTTTTTTTTGCAGCAAAGGCACATTGCTGACTCATGTTCAACCAGGTGTCCACCAGGACCCAAAGGTCCTTTCCAGCCAAGCTGCTTTCCAGCTGGTTGGCCTGCAGCATGGGCTGGTGCCTGGAGCTGTTTCTTCCTAGGTGCAGGATGTTGCAGTTTTCCTTGTTGAATTTCATGAGGTTCCTGTCAGCCTATTTTTCCAGCCTGTTGAGAAGCCTGTTCCATCTCAGCCTTTATGAAAAGCTCTTCTCAATCACCTTGTTCTTGTGAGATGACCCAGGTTACCAGTCACTCTTCAGGCCACTACATTTGCCCAAACCTGTGCTGCTCCTTGGCTGAAGGTGGTAGAATAGACTGGTTGGTGAGGCTTCTACACTGATGGATCCCCTGTGCCTCCAGATTCATGGCCCCAGGAGGTCACTGGCCCTTGCTGTGCCAGGACACAACTGTTCTCATTGGTTCTACAGGACTCTGGAGGACTTTTTGCTGCTGTGATTTTAGATGAAGGCTTTATTTTTAGTTTTCACTCTTTTCATTATTTTCTCCTCAGAATCCTTCTTGGTCTGTGTATTTCTACTTTTTATATCTTAGCTGTCAAGATTTATGAGGCTTTTCACTTTCTTTATTTGTGTACAACATCTTGAAAAATATTTTCTGTTTTCTAACTCTATCTTTACTTTGCTGAACAGCCATGCTCGTGTTCTCTTTTCCTTTTTCAAACCTTGTTTAGTAGGTGATATGCACTGTTGCAGTGTTTGCTATATGGTATGCTTCAGAAATTTCCATGATGCTGGAAAGTGTTTAATTCTCTTAGATCTCTTTTATTTTAATTTTGAGACACTTCTTCACTTTTACATAGCTTTCTTCTCTGAAATAAAGCACAATGGTAGTACTTTTGGTCTTTGTTGATCCTGTTGTGATGTTGAAACTAAATATATTCAGATCAGTGTTACACAGTGGTACTTCTGTTACAAGATTTCGTAAGGTTTGTCCTGTGAGATTTTGAACCACATTCTGCACATTACTCACTAACATGATTATTTCAGCCTTCAGTTCTTTCTGTAATTCTTTGGGGAAATAGCATGCTATTTTCAATCCCCTTAGGTTGAAAAGAGAACTGAACTAATACACCAGAGAATGGATGAACTTTCTAACAATCAAGCTGTTGTATAAAGAAATGTAGCAATTCCCTGTCTGGGTGTCTATAAAATGAAAAGCATGATCTTTTTTGCATCCTTTTGAAAAAAAAGAATGTGGGACACCCCTTCCAGGAAAGCACTGTGGATGGAGTGTACCAGGGAAAAAAATGTTTTTGTGAAGCCATGACCTAGGTTCTAAAGTGTGAAAGGTAACAGTGCTTCATACACAGCTGTGTGCTCATTGTTTCTCCCTGGCTTGCTGTAAGTGCTTTCTGCTCATTGTACTAGCTATTTCAGATAGCCTTACAGATAGCTATTTAAACAGCCAACAGCCACTTCAAAGAGCCATTCCTACCTTTCTCTGCACGCTGTACAGAGCTTGCAATAGGGACAATGACCTCTGGATTCTGGATTCTGTGAAGAGGGACATAGATCTAAAAATCAGGCATTTTTGCATGTGAGTTTTAAACAGCTAAGCCTTACAGGGTTTGACTTTTAACTTTAAATTCCTGTTTATCCAAGGAGTGATTGAATGATATTCTTGTTCCCCAGGCAAACATAACTCAGCTCCATTAAGAGCATTTTAGGCAAGTTTTCATATTCAGATGTTTTCATTTATGGAATGTGACTGCTATAACATTAGAATTAGAATGATGACAGTAAATGTTTTCTGCTCTTACCTACCTGCATGTTGTGATGTATTTGGCATTGCTAATGGCAACAGTTAAATAGAAAATAGGTTTCTAGGATCTCATAAATTCATACTAGGCTGTATAAACTGGGTTTTATTTCCTGTCAAAGATTCAGTCATAATATTTCAGGTAAATATAGATCATCAACAACACAAAAAAGCTGCTGCAGGGTATGGTCATACCATGAAACAGGATCCTTCCTGGCAATCTGGTTACTTTGTTTTGTGCTAGTGACCCCATGAGACATAGTCTAATGTCAAGACTGGTGATTTTAAGTTTTAAATGGTGGTGGTCTTAGGTAAAAATTAAAATATAATTTTGTGCGTGCAAAGTTGTTACTGTGAATATAAAACCAACTACAAACTTTCCTCTCTCCTAGGCAACTGCATTTTTTTAATCAAAATGTGAAGTATGGGATTTACTAGAGGAAAAACCTAGAAGCAAAAAGAACCTTTCTCCTACAAGCATTCCTAACTGTGAAATATAGAATTAAAATACGAAAGGAATTCTTGACATTAATGAGTCTGACAAAAAGAGGATGTGATTTAAATGCTTCTGAAACATGTTCTCATTAATAGATCCCTGAAGTTATTTACTGTAATTTAGTGTGCACCAAATTTTAAATAAGGCTATGGCTCAGGGTGGAATCTGCAATAAAATTTTTAATGGCTTTTGGATTTCAGTGAGTGCAGCAGACTAATATCTACTTACTCTCATACTGTGTTTTTCTTCAATGGCTTCATTCAGTCTTATTACCACCATAAAAATTCACACCTGTCGCTATCTATTTGTGCCTTTGTTTATTGATATCTTTCTTTTTTCAAATCCTCTTGTTTTTATATTTTCATCTAAGCAAAGGTGTTTTGGAAGCAGCTATTGGATACAGTGCTCTGATCTGTGAAATAATTTTTATATTTCTTCATTAGGTTTACACTGAAGTATTTGTTTACTTTGAATTCTAGAGCCTTTTTTACAACATTCCAAGATCTGTAAAAATACAACATTTCATTTCACTCAAAATGTACTAGTGTCTTCGGTTTCAAAGATCACACAGAAACTTTTCTAATGAACTGAGCGCACTTCTTTGCAACTGAGGTAATTCACACTCTGTCTAAATAACAACATCATCTCCACTATTAAATTTTGCACTCTCAAACACTTTAAAATGAGTGAAGGACAGACTTCTCTGCTCCCTTTATGTTAAATATTCTGAAGTATTCTCAGCTTGTAAACAGAGGAGTGCTTGAAATGGAAAGAAATAGAACATAACATTTAGTAAATATTATCCCTTTAGGAACAGTGGAAATGAAATGCAGAGTGGTAAGTCCCTGCTCTTGCTTTCTGTTTATGAAGAACTTCATAAGACATCAGAACCATCTGAAATAACTACACAGGGAAGAAGTTGCTTTGCTAGTAGAGTTCAGTTTCGGTTCAACAAGACTAGCCTTTGAAAAATCTCAGTCTATATTTGAATCATAATTTCTTGGCTCTATGTTTATTATGCTACTGAAAAGCAAACTCTAGTTTAATACTTACTTTTTCTAGTACTGTGTAGTTGCATTTAATCCTCACCCTATGACTTACTGTTAAAGTCTAATCTGCTTGCAAAGAAGAGGAGAAGTGCTTTGAGTGTGACTCTCAGCACAGCACATGGTCTTGGATGCAGGGAAGTCTGAGGAATCTGAGACAACAAGAAGTCACTTAGCACAGCTGCTCCAGAGACACTAGCAGACCACTGAGTCTATAGCATTTGTAACAAATTCAATGATACTTATGCCCTTAGGTTGTTAAGAACTAGAATATTCTGCTTCTTTCTGACTTCTCTAAAATTAACTATCCTTTTGTTAGCTTGTTTTATTGTAACTTGAACCAGAAAAGTTCTCTTTCAGCTGCTACAGCTGCTTGATAGCACCTGGAGTATAGTTCTTGATAAAGAAGTGAACATGTCAACACCAGAAAAGCACTAGACAACAGGAATCATGACACCCGGAGTCATAAATTTGGAATATTGTGTGAGATCCTCACACTGACACCAGTGCTCTACGTCAGTCACAGCAAGACAGATTTGCTGTGGTCTGGTCTTCCTTATGGCTAGCTCTGGGCAATTTCCTACTCAACCATTGACCCAAATACTCTCAAGAGTCTCCACAGATAAACAGTTTTCTCTAGGCAGAAATCTCTTCAAGGAATTCAAGCCATCCAAACACATCTCTGAAAATCGTATGTCCACACTGCTGACTTGATTCTTGATGTTAAGGATTTCTTACCAAAGAGATCCCTTCTCTACCAATATAAAGCATTCTCTCTGCAACTGTGTTTACTGCTTGCAAGAGCAATGGGTTATGGGAGAACATGGAAGACAACATTTCTCAATAGTTTGTGGCTGAAACTTACTTATGCAGAAGAAAGAAATGTCTGTGAATGTCCCTCTTTTTAGTGATCTCTTGAATTTGCTGTGTCATACCACATACCCTTAGAAATCAAAATAAAAAATACAAAATAACTGTGCAGTACGCAAAGTAAAAGAGACTGGGCATAATTTTAAATACCAATTAAGAACTGCAAGCTAATTTGATTCAGTAATACTAATTTTATGATTATACAAGTGTGAAATAAATGTTACAAATTTGCCAAATGTGGGAAATTGACAGTGATGAAAGTGGACGTTTTCCAGTCAAATCTCTCAAATTTATTTTCACTGCCATTCTGTTATTTCCTTCATGGTAACAGTGCAAGGGGTTTACCAAATTCTCTGATCAGTGTGTAATAAGCATATATGTTCTTATAAGAATAAATTAAAATTTAGCTGGAAAGTAGCTGGAATTTAATAATCCAGTGGGGGAAACCTTGCACAGCACAGGCAGGAAAAATGCCTGACAAGAAGAGAGATTATTTTGTCTGCAGAAAGAACGACACATGTAGCTAAGCTACTACCATCAAGACAGCTTTGAGCACAGTGAAAGATATAAGAAAGGTATAATCAGAGAAAAGAACTATAATTTTCCAGAACAAGACAGGACTATTGAGAAAGGACTATTTAACAAGACAAAGAAGCATTCCATTTCAGTGCCTGGCATACACTTTCACGCACAGACATTACCTCCTTAGGAAAGTGCTCTTCCTGGCAGGTTGCCCCTGGCAGGAGGGAAAAGGGAAGGAATCGTCCTGTGACAGAGCAGGCTTACAGACCCCATGCCACCATGTAGCAGCTTTGGTTGATCCCCTCAGTCTGGGGAGCACACCCATTGCTTGTCTTCTCACTACTTTCTGTGTGTTTTTCCCTCTGAAGCAGGAAGATCCTCCCATCACATCAGCACTAGGTCTCATTGTCTCGTTCTTTGGCAGACCTTCCCTGTGCTGCTAAGCTGTAAGCAATGATGCTAAGGCTCCTGACTCAAGAAATATCGTGCTGGACCCATCTTCCTACTGCCCAACTACTCAGTTTCCTTTGTCTCTCTGGCATCTTTCATATAGGCTGAAGTGGTGGGCTGCTGCACTCTGTGCTTCCTGCAGTGTAAATGTATAGACCATGATTTTAAGGGAGTCAGTATGATTATGTAGAAATCTCTTCCAGATTCTCCTTCAAAGCCCTCTAAATGTACCATTAAATTTGTCAGCCTGTGGTGAGGTGTTTTGCTAGATTCATTCTGATTTTTTTTCTCTTTAACAGGATCAACAAGCGGATTAAGATTGTCTTGTGTGTTTTAGATTGTAAAGGAACAGAAATGTACACATGATGACAGATCTTTAAGAAGAAGCTGGAGCAAAGTTTAAATAAAATTTCCAACACTGACCCTGGCTACTACAAAAATGATAGAATTATAGGGGAGATGATGTTTATGTAAAATATTTCAGAAGTAGAACTCTTCGCCTTTATGTAGTGATTCTTGGTATAAACAAGAATAGCAAAATATGGAGATTGAAGATGAGATAAAAAAGTGCTACATGAGAGGTGTTCTGTTAATGTTTTTAGATGGGCAAAATTAATTTTTTTTTCATCATGAGTTCATTTTTAGCTAGGAAAATACCATGAATTTTCAGATAGAAAGTCAGTTACAAGGCTCTAAAAATGCTTATTTGATAAAGCAGATCCACATTTAATTGAATAGAGTGGTCCTGTAAAAGATTTTTCAACAATCAAAAGGGAGGAATGCAGGCTGAAGGGGGTGGAAACTTGAGTAGTCAGTCAAATTACAACTGCTTATGACCTTGTCCTGCATGATCTCATTCTATGAACATACATTTCTCATGCTATTTAAAAAGTGGATCATACCTGTGACTGTAAACTAATGCATTCTGGTTTGCAGTTTAGGTAAGCAAAAAATACCAAAGTTGATGTGACTTTTGGAATGCAATGAATTTTTTGAAATATCTCTCTTGTTTGTTGGTCTGTAACCAAAGATTTCCATGTTCAAATTGTGACCGCTGTTTTGTTCTGACAATATAGTATTTTTTTTTCTCTTGAGGTTTGTTACCACCATTCTCTCTTAATCCTATTTGGAATGACTGTAACATAACAGTCCCGTTTCTCAGTCTAATTATGTGTCAGTACAGATAGTAATTCTGTCTTCTTTTTTTTTCATCTTTTGCAGAAAGCAAAAATATTCTCGATTAACTGTATTCCAAGTTCCTTATGAACACACATTTTTGCATTTCCCCCTGTACTAACACCACAATATTTCCCTATACATTTACATACCGAGGAATATTGGATTAAGGCTAGATTCTGGAGATAAAATTCAACAGCTTTTTAGGTAATATGACTGCAAAATGTTGTTATTTTTCACTCGTTTCTCAGTTGTATAGAGAGATTCTCCTTAAAATATCACTGGATCTCCAAAAACTTTGTTACAACAACTTGGTTAGTGACAATCCACTTGAGTATTTATTTAATGTTCTCTGTGCTATAATGAGTTTTACAAACAATCTTTGGAAGACTCAGATGAATCAAACTTGCAAAAGGTGTACTGAGTGAATCTGTTATAAAAATTAAGCATCCAGTACTGTGCGCACAGTGCACCACAAATAGCTGGCTTGCTAAAATATCTGTTGGGTCTTCCATTAGCAGACTGTTCTTACACACTCATTCCTGTCCTTTCATATCTCACTACTTTTGCTTGTTATGTGAGTGACTGTGATTGAAGGGGGAAATAAGAGGAGAAGGACAATATGTAAAGCTTGAGTGATAATAATTTTGAAGAGTAAGGATATCGATTTACTACACTCCGTCATGATCTTGTCGCACAGGATTAAAAAATGTCCAGCACTTTTGGATCAGAAGTGAAGGTTAGCTTCTGGTAGACCCAGCTTTCTGCATTCCAGTTGCCCCTTTTAGTCCCCCAACTACAATCACCTCCAGAATTATTCTACCACTGTTCCACCTGGTGCTTACTCACCCTCACCAGACACCTGAACTATCAGATGTGCCAATAAACCACATTTCATTCAGTGAAATTTTGTCCTTTGTCCCAAAAATAACCTATGCCCACCTCAAGCCTGGACACTTCCATTCTCACACTCCACATTGAAAAATGCTTTATTCCTGCTGTGAAACCTCCCCTGCTGCACTACAATCAGTCTGTGACCTGCCTGTGTCAGACAGCCATCTATCTGGCTTCCCTAGAGGAGGCTGAAAATCTCTTCTCTCCCTGAGGTTACACTCTCTGCTTAACTCATTGACTTCATATTTATTGCAAGGTCAGAAACAGCTGCAACCTGGAAAAGACAGTAACTTTCAGGGAACTCAATATTCACCTTCTCTGGGGATTAATGAAAAGGAGTTCCATAGAAGCTACTTCCTCCTAGCCACAGTTTATGTGTCTTCCAGAAATGCATGGGGGCACTGAAATATTCTGAGACTGGTCTGGTAAAATTCTCCCACATGGCACAATATCCTCAAAGGGTGTGTAAATGCAAAATCTGGGGCAAGATGCAAAGCAAATATTCTGTCACTAAATTAATAAATATGGATGCCTATTCAAAATGTGGGCAAATGTAATTAAAATTAAAAAAAAAATTCTGTTCTTTTTTTTTAATCTAGAGTGTCAAGGAATTATCTTTATTGTGCAACAGAGCTATTTTTTAAAAAACTGACCCAAATGAATCTTTAATGTTATATGAATTCTACTGAGTTTACTCCTATAAGATTTCCAATTTGGTTAGAAGGTCCCATGGAGAGAATTATTTTAGGATAACTGCTATTCTTCCAGAACTGCACGGTGTCTGATGTGTTATTCCACTGGTAAGATACTATTTTTTTCTAGGCACTCAAATTTTTGCAGCTCATGCTCTGATGTGTCCTTGTTGCACAATATGTGTTCCAGTGTTAGCTTAAGACTTGACTATATTTACCAGAATTTCATGACTTGCCTGAAAAACTTGTTTCCAAATACAATGTTTGCTTATCTCACTGTTCATTCTGATCAAGTGTAAGGCTTGATTCCTCATTCATCTGATAAACAAGGTGGTAGCTTCACTGACACTAGTGTAAGGGCACAGAAATTCCAAAATACTGAATGTAATCAGGGATTAATATTCTAATATAAAAATATCTTTTGCTTCAAAAACTTTTATAGCTATGAAAATGATATTTAACTTTATGGTGAGTTACAAAAAAAGCTATGAATAGCTGAAGATGCAGCTTATACCTTTAGAAAGTCAGTGTAGACACCATCTGAGTCAAATATACTCAGAAGTACTTGATAAGGAGGAAAAGTGAGATACATCTATAATGTTTGTCATGTACATAGTTAAGGAAACTATGTTATATTTTAATTATTTTCCACCTCCATTCCTCTGTAGCTTTTGATATTATACGGGAGAGTGATTTAGTTTTTTTTCCATTAGAAATTGGTGTTAGACTGAAGTAAAAATATTTTCAAAAAGGAAATATCAATTTAAATTATTAGATTCACTGCATCTTAAACGTGCCTGTTTCTCTCAGCTAATGTTAAAGGATGCAGAGGGACTTAGTTGCTTGAATACAGGTAGCTAGTGCCATTTTAGATACCTAAAGTGTTGTTGACCTCCAGCTGCTCCTCCTGCACCACACCTCCTAGCTCTGTGAAGGCAGCTTGGTATCTATCATGCCTAAAATGGCACCTGTGTTCAGGAAGCTGAGTATCTCTCAGAGTTTATTGTTTTATTTAATTTCATTTTCACTCTGAGCTTTGCTTCATTCTCTCTTGATGTTCTCAGGGTTCAAGTTTTCTTTCCATCATCACAGTATACGTCAGAGGAACTTCGTAATTGTTACTTGTCACTGAAAACCATTTTTTCCCTAATATTTGCTGCAAAAGCAGCTCTTAAGTTACTCTGTGCTGCTTCTGTGGAAAAATAACATCCTCGATACCATGAAACAAGAATATATTGGGACAGTGGATATTCTATCATGTAGCTTTTAAGGATTTCTAACAGAGATAGCACATCTGCTTCTTGTCAAAACAGTTAAAGCCAGCTTTATCACTAGTTTCAGGTATGAAATAATATATTTGTTTAAAGCTAGAAGCTGTAAATTTTTAAGAGTAGAACAAAGCTGAAAAAAGTATATGTTCTGTTAATGTTATACTTAATGTAATATTTTTCTTAGTTCAGCATCTCCTGTCTCTTTTACTTTGTTTTTTATAGGTGAAACTGAAATCTCATTGGTCTTCTGTGATGGTTATGTTTCTCTTATATAAGATGACTGTTAGGATCTCCTTCCTCACAGTGCTCAACAGAAGGTGAGGGTCACAGATCAAAAGCTATGACCTGTCTATATTATGTCGAGTTATTATGCCCTCATTTTGTATAATTCCTTTTTATGAAAGATTCCATCTGCATTTACTGTAGTTGGGTAATGAGTCATCACATGGTGATGTGAAGAGTGAATCTTCTATTCTTTTCTTAAGGTCTTTTCAGTAATATTTTGACTGTCGTACTGGGATATACTTGTCTAAACCTCTCTTCATACCTTTTCCCTACTAAAGACATTTTTTGAGATATATTGGTAAAATGATTTACATCTTGTTATGAAAAAATGTGGAAGACAGAGCCTTCCTACTAGGGACATGAGTCTTTCTGTATGAACATAATACTACTTGAAGGGACAGTAAGACATCTTGATAAAATTTACACTATTAAGCTTCAAAACAAAATTTGCCATTGCAAAGCACTGTAGTAGTATGGCAGCAACTGCAGCTTCCAGTTATTAAAAATAAAATGTAACTGTTTCTGTTCACAGACGAAGATTTACTGCAGTTTTCAAAAGATGGTAACATAACCTTTCATAAATATTTACCTACCATGAACCCTTCATCATGCATACTTGAGCAAAATATTTGCTTGCAGTCGAGGAACACAAGGGGGCAGTTTAGGATAACAAACGAGCAATAGTGTAATAGATACCAAAAAGTTCAGTTTTGGAAAAGTAGCTTTTCTGAATCTTCAGATTAGGGTTGCATAGATGCTCAGATTACCTTTAGCATCTGGAGACTCCTGTTCCAGATTTACAGACAAGAAGTATAATAATACTGAATGTATTATAATGTAGAACAGGCTTTTAGTCAATGAAGGAAAAAAACGGAAGAAAAAGCTCGTACTAGCTGGGTGTGTTGGAAGGATCTTTCTCAAACATGTTTTCCTGTTGTTCAAGAATTTACATGCACCAATCAACAGAACAGATTAGACAAGGTTTCACTTCACAGTTTTAATATGGTAAGAATTAGTGCAGCCGGCTGCGACATAGCACTAAGACAGTGTTAAAATGGATTTATTTATAAAATCCTTGTTTCCTGTAAAGTCTAAACCAAGCCTTTGCAACACAGACTAAATTGCATACTAAGGAAGGAGTATCATGAATAAAGGCTTTGCGAAGACTGACTAGATGTGGTAGTTGAAGCTTTTATGTTTCCATGAATGCAGTGCAAATAGCTTCTCCTTTTCTATGGAAATCTCTTAACATTTTTATTGTTGCATATTATAACTATTTTACTGCAATACATTATCTTTTCCCATAACTCTGCTTAGCCAAGAGCAGCCCAGAATGATTCACAACTCAGTAAAATCTTGCAGATACCTTCCAGTGTGCCTTTGCTTTGTGTTAATTTCAAATGTACAGAAAGGGTAAACCTGCAGGCAGGCATTTTCTTCATGATGGACACCTCTTTGGAAACTGACATAGGAGATGAGAAGATAACGTATCAAAGTATGTCCCCAGGCCTGCTATATGTACCTCTCACTTTCCAGTGAGTTGGAAGAATTAAAGGAAGAAAGAATCCCCAGGAGGAGGAGTTTGGACTGACTTGATCAATGTTATTTTAGTATCTCCTGTTGCAGAACTTAAGCAGGTGGCTATAGTACCTCAAGAAAATGTACAGAACTTCTGCACACACAGGCTAGGTTGGTTTCAGCTCTGTGATAACTTTGTGAACACTTCCATTTAACCATTCTGCACTACCAGCCACTGGTCAGAAGTTGGGGCAGGGCAGAGGATGAGTTTGGAACCTGAACTCTTTGGCTGCTTAATGGAAAGCTCTTGCATGGTGAGGCATAAAGGAGGAGAAATCCTTAACTAATTTCAGGCATGACTGTGCGCTGTCAGGTTAGGAGATTGACTGAAGGTGGAAAGCTCAAATATTACACTCATTCCAATGATCTGAAAAATGGTTGCTGTGCTTGGATTGTTCTACTGTAGCAGGAAGCTTCTCCTCCTTTCTGAAGAGAGTGCACTAAATGCATTGGATTCTGTATAAGGCAATGAAGTTAATGAAGTACATAAAGGTAGCTCTCTGATTGAACTCATCACAGAGTGACTGCATATTTAGAATATTTTCTGTAGTTCTTTGATAGCTTTCAGATCTACTTATGAGAGAACACACTTTTGTAGTATAACCTTGGGATTTTTACGGACTAGATTTTCTCCTGTGTTGATTATAGAAGGCACAGAGCACTGTGAACATATGCACAATGGACCACTCCTGTTCTTAAACCCTTCATTGACTCAGAGGTGTCACCAGACAGAATCAAACCATGAATGTTCCTTCATAGATCTGCAACCTAAGCTGCTGCCTGATGATTTAGATTTTAATAGAAACCTGTGGAGCAATGTCACTATTGTACAATAAAACCTTTTAGAATGAACATTTGTATTAGCATTAGACTCAGATTAGATCAGAAAATTCAGCAGAAACATATAGGGATACAATTTCCATACACTGTGAAGTCCTGCCAGATTTAATGGTCATAGGGTACTCAATCTCTCTTATTTATTTCCTGAAAAGAATTTAGTCTGATCAAATTTTCCTTTTGGAAGGCTAATTTTCTCTTGTAAACAGGATAAGTTTCTGTAAAATGAATGAATAATAATAATAAAAAACCCACAATATCCTGGACCGGCTGGTAATCATTGCCAATGACAGGGTGCTTTCACTGCACTTGCATTATTTCACTTTATACCTAAAAATGGGAGGAATGTTAAAAAGGTTCAATCTGGCAGTTTTTGCATTTCTTCCTAAGCATAAAATTCTCTTCAGATTTGCTACCGCCTACTCACTGCTTATTCTGCGTATGACACCTGAGTAATTGTTATAAACCATTTCCATCTGTGATTTACGCTGTGTTTCTTATTGCAGGTGACAGTTAATGTATCTTGTCTACTGCTATGAAATTTAAAAAAATGATCTCAAAATGCTAAGAACAAACACTTGTAAAGTTGATGGCAGGAAAAAAAAAGCTTTTATAATTTCAAAATTCGTGTACATTGAAAAGCTCATAATGCAATCGCCCACAATGCAGTGTTAGGATGCTTAAAATACCTTCTTTCCAAAAAAATGCAAGTGAGGAGAGGATAATACTTCTTAAGAATTTATATTTCCATTGTAAACTCCTTCAGCTACAAAAGTGATATGGTGTAGACAGTAAGGAAATATTTAGCATCAGGTTCCCACAGGCTTTCTAAGCTTACTCGGCATTTTGCTCCAGACTTCATTGTACTGAAATCCACCAGTATCAGAAGAGTTATACCATAAGTATGTTGATTCATCTAAGGTAAACAATAGAATCTTAAACTGATAAAACTTGATCACCTCTTGAAGAACAAAGATGTAACAAGTAAAGCTAGAGTAAATAGTGTTAATTCTGTAAACGGGGTCTGGCTAGAACTTCGTATCTGGAAGCGGTAGAGATCAGAATGTCATACACCTAACTAAGACAGAGGAGAAGATAATGAGCAACCATCCTATCTTTGAGAAAGCTGCATGCTATAGCTAAGTTTTCTCCATACCATAAAATGTGCAAACATCATCTTCATTTTTATCTTTGAATGAGGATCTGTGCAACCATTTCACTTTCTAAATTCTGACAGTTAGGTAACATTAAGGATGAGTTTTAACTGTCCATCAGCTAGTTAACTAGATGCATTTTCTAGTGCCAGTAACATTTTTCATTTCACCTTAACTTCAAGTGCACAGAAAAAAATATAACTCGCTTACAGCTAGCTAAGCTCATAATCACTATAGTCCTAATCAGTGACTGGCAAACAATGGGCTACAACAGAAAAAAAAATAGTGGTTGAAGTTTTGACAGATAAGGTCAAAATGAAACTGTTTAGTAAGAATATAATTTTAGATGAGGATGACACAGGGGTGTCTGGTGTACATGCAGATACCATGAGTGTACATGGGTACTGGTATTCTAAACTGCTCTATAGTATAGTATTTGTTACATTGATAGCAAGCTTTTAGGTACTTGCATGCTTGAACACATAGCTTAGTCAAAATCTGTACATCCTGAAATGGCTTTTTAATGTACTTGAAAAATCTGCAGCTTATAATAAATTTTCTGTTCAGGAAATCCTGTCTCATTTGCAGCCTTGTAAAACTCATGCTGTCCTTCTTGTCATATTTTTCTTATTTCTTTCTTTACCTGTTTGCATATATTATAGATAATTCTAGATTATTTTACACGTCATTGCAGGTAACTTGAACAAATAAGAAATTGTTGTTTATTTCTGTTTTTTTGAGTGAGGCTGATTAAGCATTTTGTCAAGTCAGACATCAGTGGAAAGTCTGTGGAAAAGGCTGCTGAAGAAATAAAGAGGCTATGCACATAACTCACTAGACATAAAGTGTCTTTGTGACCTAGGTCTTAATCCTACTTGATACTGCTACACAGTTCCCATAGACATTGAAAGGAATTAAGGATGCTCAGCATGGTACAGTAGGTCCATAACATCTGTATAGCTGCTGCCCTTTCAATTTTTGGTGGAATACTTAGTCTTAACATTTGCTCATCATTTCATCTCTTCCATCTCAGGTTTTCTGTATTTCTCAAACTAAATCTGCAGCCCTGTTGTGATAGTGCCCCAGTTTCATGAATAACTTCATTTCTGCCAATCCAAACATGCAGTAATAAATAAACCCACACAAAGTTTTTCATGGCACTTCATTGCTGGAATGCATAACGTTTCACTCTCTATACATAAGAAGAGTGAAAATGAGGAACTTATTCCAATAAAATAGAAACTTACTGACCTATTTCTCAATTAATAAAATTTAGCAAGTAAAAATCATGTTGGAAAGAATGCATTTAAAAGCTGAATTCATTTCAGAATAAGGTCAGAATAGGAGAAAAAGCATTCTATAAATATAAATATTTCTTTGTCTCTTCCTCTTCCCTTTCCTCCTGCCCCCCCTCCACTTTTAAATATGTTTATGTTATTTGTTTTGTAAGTAACTTCAAAGAAGTGAGTTGCTTTCTTTAGAGGTTTGAACTCATAAACCATAATAATTTTTCTTTAATTTTGAAGGTGTTCATTTAAGAGGTAGAGTTCCCTTCCCTGAGTATGCTTCAACAATTATTTAAAAATTATAGTAGAGGGTATTACATCTTTGAGATATCCAAAACAAATAGCAGCTCAGTCACTAGTAAGATAAAACAATGATGCTGTAGATGAGATGCTCTCCATTCTTCAATTAAAGAGCCATAAAACAATGCAAAAAATGTCTGTTTTAAGTACCACACTTATATACCATTCTAACAGAATGAAGGGAGCAAAAAGGGCTTGTTGAAAAACAGAAGAAAAATTGAGACATAGCACCATTTATTTACTATTTGCCACTAAAAAAGATCTTTCGTTTATTCAGTGTTATGGAAATCAAAGCACATGTTGCACTTTGATAACTTTGTCTCACTTAAATAAGACCACAAGCAGCACAAGGACTGTGCTGCTGTGCTGCAGCATGCGTATTTCCAATACATTGTAAGAAGTTAGTTGTAAAGAGGTAATTTCCAGTTCAGTAGTAACAAAGGGCTGATATTTCTTAGACTCAGTTAGATCTGCACATCTGTCTACATCACATTCTGTCATTATTTCCATTTTGCAGAAGCTTTGCATAAGTTCGAACATTCAGTGATTTGCAAAGGGCAACAGCCACCAGTCTGTTTGAATGACTAAAGTAGTTTATTCAGATCACTAGAAAATGATCACCTAGCTTTATCAATGACTTAAAACTACAACACTACAAACTTCTAGCCACAAATCTCTTTCTTACTTCATTGTTAATTCATGGACAAAATTAAGTATAGATGAAACTGAAATACAATACATAAAAATTACCATACTTTAAACGCCCAGTAATCTACATTACTTAGTGTCCTGTTTCCATCAACTACTTAGTGTTTAGAGGAACTGGTAAGTATAATCACCTCTGTATGTTTATTATTGTGAAGTAACATGCCAGTAGGGTTTTTTCATAAAGTCCACTAAGCCAAGATTGGCTTAAAATCTGAAGCATTGGACTTAATTTCTGTATTTTTCAGACCTTACTTAGTGTACTTCTTTAGTGAATTTGGAAATATCCATTTAATCTGATTCCACTCATACCTGTTTCCAGCTGAGAAAACTGCAGTTCTGCAAATCTATTTAGCTCAGTAGCTCTCAGTAGTGTGAGCTGTCTGAAAACACAAAGGACAGGAGTCCTCTGAACAATATTGGCTCCTGTTTCCCTGGCAGACCATCCAACACAGCAAACCTGGAGAGGTTTTTCTTAGTTTAGACAAAGCCAAGTGCAGCCATGATGTGAAGCAGGAGAAGCTCTCAAGCCATAACAATATGACTGTGTTGTGTTAGGGAAATGCAATCCTGCCTATGCTGTGCTTAGGGGAGACTGCAATTGCCTTAAGTCATATTGGCAGGAGTCCATTCCTTGTATAAATTTCCAGTTTGGAAAGTCTAGTCTGACTTTTCTGAGCTATTCGAAATGCCTGCAAACAACCCGCATTAAGATTGCTTTGTAAGAAACTCCAGTTTTAAGCAGTAGATTTTATTTTCAGTGCAAAATGTAATTCAGTTTACTGCTTAATAATGCTTCATATTAATCATACATAGAAATGCATTAGCACATATTAGCTAAATTAAGTAGTGTAATAAATATTTATCCTGAATTTATTTCTCTGACTTTCCCAGTTGTGGTGAGATTAGTCATTCCCTAGATTCTTATGACATTAATTTAGCTAAGCCTTTTAAAATCACAGGAAGCACCATAATTTTCATAAGGAAACACCAAAAAAATTCTGAAACCATCAATTAATGTGTTTAGCATACCAAAATTTTTTGCAGTCTTGGAATTCTCTATTTCATTTTTGAAATGTGTTTGAAATGACTAGGAGTTCTCAGAGCTAGGAGCTTGATTGTTCTAGGTTGCTTCAGTTGTGACAGGGAAGGAAAAGTATTTTTGGAAGATGAATCAGTCCACCTATACTATATGTATCTTCTTGTAAGTGTAAATCTCTTTCCGCTGACCCAATGTCACTTCATTCCTAACTTAGGCCGCTAAATCTAGCACTTAAAAGTTACGTAGAATAAGTCTTCTGCACTATATGGCACGTGCCAAACATCTTGTCTGTTACATAAACAGATTCTTGCTGCACTAAGTACCTAAAATTAGGAGACATGAATGCTTTTCAGAAGTGTAGTTGGTCTAATTATTCTTAAATAATAGCCTTGGGGGAGTTGTCTTCATTCCATTTACAAAACAAATCCCTTATTCATATACGGTGATGAAGACAACAACAGAATATTCTTTAAAGTAAGGCTGAGAATGCATTTCTTGCAAACTAACTAAACATTGCTCCTTAAAAATAAGGAAGTCCTTCCAAAATGCAAAGTTGATGAAGCTGCCTCTCTATCCTAGTTCTGATCATGGTGGGATGAATCTCATGACTGGAGTGTGGCTATTGATGGCTACAGGCTGTTCAAAAGGGACAGACTGGGAAGGAGGGGTGAAGGCGTTGCCGTCTATATCAGATAGACAGAGTGTGAAGAGCTGTATTTGAAGAATAGGAACAGATCTAAAGCCTATGAGTGAGAATATTTAAGAGTGAGAATAAAACTTTGACACAGTTTCTCATAGTTTAGGAAACTGTCAGCCTCTGGACTGGACAGGCACACCCTCTCCTGGGTGGATGTCTGGGCCCAGAGAGTCATGGTAGATGGAGTTAGCTCTAGCTGGAGGCCAGTTACAAGTGGGGTTCCCTAGGGCTCAGTGCTGGGTCCAGCCCTGCTCAATGTCTCTATCAGTGACATGGATGAAGGCATTGAGTGCACCCTTAGCAAGTTTGCAGATGACACTAAGCTGGGAAGAAGTGTTGATCTGCTGGAGTATAGTGGGGTTCTCCAAAGGGATCTGTAGAGGCTGGACCACTGGGCATGAGGTTTAACAAGGCCAAATGCCGGGTCCTGCACTTGGGGCACAACTACCCTGTGCAGTGCTACAGACTAGGAGAAGTCTGTCTAGAAAGCTGCCTGGAGGAGAGGGACCTGGGGGTGTTGGTTGACAGCCGACTGAACATGAGCCAGCAGTGGCCTAGGTGGCCAAGAAGGCCAAAGGCATCTTGGCTTGTATCAGAAACGGCGTGACCAGCAGGTCCAGGGAGGTTATTCTCCCTCTGTACTCAGCACTGGTGAGACCGCTCCTCGAACACTGTGTTCAGTTCTGGGCCCCACACTACAAGGAGGATGTTGAGGCTCTGGAATGTGTCCACAGAAGAGTGACGAAGCTGGTGAAGGGGCTGGAGAACAAGTCCTGTGAGGAACGGCTGAGGGAGCTGGAGTTGTTTAGCCTTGAGAAGAGAAGGCTGAGGGGAGACCTTATTGCTCTCTACAACTACTTGAAAGGAGGGTATAGAGAGGAGGGAGCTGGCCTTGTCTCCCAAGTGACAGGGGACAGGACAAGAGGGAATGGCCTCAAGCTCCACCAGAGGAGGTTCAGGCTGGACATGAGGAAAAAATTTTTATGGAAAGGGTCACTGGTCACTGGAACAGGCTGCCCAGGGAGGTGGTGGAATCATCATCCCCGGAGGTATTTCAAAGACGGGTGAATGAGGTGCTGAGGGGCATGGATTAATGGTTGATAGGAATGGTTGGGCTCAATGATCCTGAGGGTCTTTCTAACCTAGTGGTTCGTGATTCTGTGAATAAAAGACTGAGGCAACAAAAGGAACCTTGTTGTTGATGTACACTACATGTCACCTGATCAAAGAGAGCCTACCAATGAAGTCGTCTTCCTCCAGCTACAGGAGGCTTCACACTCACAAACTTTCATCCTACTAGGGGATTTCAATCACCCTGATATATGCTGGAAAAGTAGCATGACAAGCTGTAGGCAATCCAGGAGACTCCTGGAGTGCATTGAAGATAATTTCTTAACCGAGGTAACAGACTCCCCTAGCTGAGGGAATGCAATGGTCACCAATGCAAGTGAGCTCATCAGGGGCATCAAGATTGGAGGCAGCCTGGGCTGCAGTGATCACACATTGGTGGATTTCAAAGTCCTGAGGGATATGGGACAGGCGAGTAGTACAGTCAGGACCCTAAATTTCAGGAAAGCAGACTTCCAGCTCTTTAAGGAGTCAGTTTGTAGGACCCCCTGGGACATGGTCAACAGGGGAATGGAACAGAGCCGGCAAATATTTAAGGATGTTTTCTATAAAGTGCAAGAGAGTTCAGTCCTCGTATGTAGGAAATCAGGCAGAGAAGAGACCAGTGTGGCTGAGAAGAGACCAGTGTGGCTGAGTCGAGACCTGCTGATCAAACTGAAGATCAAGAGGGAACTGCACAGGCAGTGCAAGCAAGGACAGAGAACCTAGGAAGATTACAGGGACACTGACCGATTGAGTGGGGATGGGGTCAGGATCCCCAAGGCACTGCTGCAGCTGAACTGGACAACAGAAGTGAAAACTAACAAGAAGGTCTTCTATAGGTATGTCAATCAGAAAAGGAAGGTTAAGGAAAGCGTACTGTAACTGATGAATGAAAACGGTGATCTCGTATCAACAGATGAGGAGAAGGCTGAAGTACTCAACAACTTTTTTAATTGACAGCTTCACGACAACTTCACTAACAACTGCCCTCCTAATCTCTCCTGGGTAATAGACCACAAGAAGGGGACCAGGTCATAAATGATGTTGACAGAGAGATCAAGAGCACCCTCAGCAAATTTGCAGATGACACCAGGCTGACTGATGCAACTGTCACCCCAGAAGGATGAAATGTCATCAAGAGGGACTTGGACAAGCTGGAGAAGTGGGCCTGTGTGAAGGTCACGAGGTTCAACAAAACTGAGTGCAAGGTCCTACACCTGGGCTGGAGCAATCCACAGTCTCAATACAGGGTGGGTGATGATGAAATTGAAAGCAGCCCTGCAGAAAAGGACTTGGGGTTGCTGGTTGATGAGAAGCTTGACATGGGCCAGCAATGTGTATTTGCAGCCAAGAAGGCCAACTGTAACCATGTGGGCTTGCATGAAAGAAGCATGGCCAGCTGGTCCAAGGTTATGCTGCCCCTCTTTTCCTCCTTTGTGAGACCCCACCTGGAGTATTATGTCCAGTTCTGGAATTCTCAATATAAAAAGATTTGGAAGTGTTGTAATGGGTTCAGAGGAGGGCTACAAAGATGATCAGAGGGCTGGAGCACCTCTGCTATGAGGACAGGCTGAAAGGGTTGGGGTTGTTCAGCCTGGAGAAAAGAAGGCTGCTGGGAGACCTCATAGTGGCCTTCCAGTAAATGAAGGTGGCCTGCAAGAAAGCTGAGGAGGGACTTTTTACAAGGGCATGTAGTGATAGGATAAGGGGGAATGGCTTTAAATTGGAGAGGGTAAGATTTAGACTAGAGATTGGGAAGAAATTCTTCACAGTGAGGGTGGTGAGACACAGGAGCAGGTTGCCCAAAGAAGGTGTGGATGCCCTCCCTCCCTGGGAGTGTTTAAGGCCAGGCTGGGTGGGGCCTTGAGTAGCCTGGTCTAGTGGGAGGTATCCCTGTCCACAGCAGGGGGGTTGGAACTAGATGATCTTTAATGCCCCTTCAAAACCATTCTATGATTCTCTGATTAATTCTATGATTCCACAAGTCTGTGATTTAGCGCTTATTAAAACTAGCAGTCTATTAATTGATCCCTAGTCACCAAATAATCCACATAAGCTATAATGAACAATGTCCTCAGCACTGGGGTTCAGTAGACATAATGTGTTCAAACTAAGTAAATATTTTGGCAGTGACTAGGATACATCAGGTCAACAGTGCCTCAAACTGACATCAGAAGAGAATATAAAAGTAAACATATTGTAAGCCCAGACAATAGGAATAATGTGCTGATTAAAGACTCCAACATTTTACAGCAGCATGGCATCTATAAAACAAAAGGGAAGCTGAAGAAAACACAAAAAGTCAAAGAGCTAAAATAAATGGGAAACTATTAATTAAGAATGATATCTGCGAAGTGTAAGCAGCACAATTTAAATATTTAGTCGTGAGTAAGGCATAATTTCTGTAATAGTAGCACATTATTAAAAATTAACATTGTGTGTTTCTGGAATAGCATAAAACTTTCGAAAATGTCTCACCAGAGGTAAACATTTTTCTTGAGATGAAAGGCTGATTTTTATAGGACCTCAAAAGAAAAGAAGCATATGTAGAAATTGTGTCTCTGCTTCTCTGTCTCTCTTTTTTTTTTTTTTATTTTAAAAAAAATGCTATCCTGAATGCTGGGGAGAACACTGAAAGGAGATAGTCTCGAAATAGGTAGACTTAAAGGTAAAAAAGTGGAATTTTTGATTGCGATGGAGTTCCACAAATAATACCTTAAGTTTTTCTGATTATTCACTCAAGTTTTGCTAATCTGTCGTCAGCAGGATGTAACTCAATAGTTATGTGTAGCCTTAGTGAATCATGACTTTTAACCTGAGTTTATTTGCTTTTCTGTCATTCTAAGGAAATAGCTGAAAGAGAAAGGATGAAGAGGAAGGGAGAGTGAATCTCTAGTATTCAGCAGGTGTTTCATGAGTTGTTTTTTGTAACAAGGTGATTCTGAAACAGAAATGGGTTACATTGGGAGCAGGAAACCTGGTACCAATCTCAAATTAGGCTATGTCCACTTGACAGTCTTGCATAGTAATGTCTTTTTGGTTTTTTTTTAGGTTTTCCTCTAAAATTTATGTGAAAATAAGGAACTATATTTTCAGTTCTGACTTAATTTAATTTTATGTTACTTTGTGTCAGCAAATCACTTGGGTCTTGTGCTATTCTGCATCACCACATGTTGTTGTCTGAATTTATGTGCACATCTGTGTCAGCTGTATCTCTGTAGCCTTTAGCAAGTGACTCTGGAACCACTCAGAGCGTGCCCTGTGGTGGATGTCTTCCTGCTCTGGGTGCTTATAAGCAGTCTCCCTGGGCTTTTGTGGCACTATGCTATGCCTTTTCCACACTTACAAAACCATAGGGTCAAGCACTGTTTGGGTCAGTGCCTCTGCCCCTTGCATGGAGTATGAAAATGGGCATGAGAGTAGTATAAGAGAAACTGGACCACTTGAAAGACGAACTAGAAGACAAACAGGACTGTGCTTCTGTTAGGTCAAAACAAGCAAAATATGATTTTTTTTTTTAGTCTTCCTATGCAGTCTTGGGATGGTTGTTGCTCACTTTTCCACTTCCTAATCTTTGTCTGCTTAGATATTAGGTGTGTTTTTCTTAGAAGAGTCAAGGATTGATGCTAAGGGGATGCTGTTTTCTTGCCATTTCTAGTTCTGCTTTTAGGTATCACAGTGCTCATTCCTAGCTACTTTGCAGGCCTTCTCTTCAGTCTACATCCAGCTTTTTATAAGGGAGCAAGTGAGGTTCTGGCTTTGTGATGGCCTCTTTTGGTTGTGGATTGCCTCACTGCCCTGCCTCCCTGCCTTTCCCTAAAAACCTGATGAAGATAATGGGGAAAGAAAGAGTTACTGATCGTGAGGGGTAGGGGGGTTGGTGGTGGGGTGGGTGTGTGGGTGTGTGAACCACAACAGTTTTTTTAGTTCAAAGTCATGAGTACTTTTTGTTCTTTAGGGGATTATAAATGAAGCATGTTTCTGTTACTACATGTACAGTTGAGAATACACTGAATTCAAATCTGGATAACATTTTGCAAACACAAAAGCTGAAATTTAAAATTAGTTTCCAATTTTCTTATAATATCTATAGATCAGACTGTGGCTTACATGAGACACCTGTGTGGCATAAATATTAGATAAACTGTAACTTAAAGAAATGGCTTGGGGTTTTTTTTTGTCACAGTAATAACAGGCAGTTTGAATAGTGTGGTGGTAAAAGCAGTGCTTTATGGAACAGCGTTATTACTGTCTTCCCATATTACTATTCATCAATTATGTTTTGTATCAGAAATTGTAAATCTCATCCTACGTGCAAGTTTAGTTTGTGATCTTCAGAGAATTAGGTAAGGAGGTGGAAAAAGTAAAGACAAGTGTGACAATAAGTTGGAAAAAGAAGGGACACGTTGTTAGCAGAATGACAAACACATAACCACACTGGGAGGTTATATGTGGTGCTTTATTTCGAGGCCCCGGGAACCAGGCGTACGCACCCAGATCTGGTTCCAAAGACCGTCACATCGCTTCCGCATTTTATTCTCTAAAAGTTTTGCAATCTAATGTATATTCAACAGGTTACAACATTTTCTAATACATATGCATAGACAAATTTCTTCATCGCCTTATTGCGACATCAGTCTCTATTGCACCTGCGTAGCCCCCTCTGGTGGTCGTCCTGATGAAGTAATTAGTCTTCCTCAGATAAAGTAAGTAGTCTTCCTCGCGTTGTCCTTTTCACCTTTTGTTCTTTTGGCAAACTCGTTGATTTTTCTTGGCTGGATCTGCTCTCATCTCCACTTGACCGCTCAGGTATATCTTTCTTTCCGCACGAAACTTACTCTTCTGTCTTCTACAAAATTTATGATGGTCTTTTGGCTATTGCAGGTGTATGTTCTACTTGGGTAGGGTAGCTAGTACATACTTTTCCTAAGCACACCTTAATCCTATTTTACCATATAAGGTCTATTAAACAAGTACCTTAGGGTTTGTTACTAGGATACAGAACAATACATTAGAAATCAACAGAATCATACTGTTCCTACATCCAATCCTAGTTATTGATTCATCAATGATCAGTGTTTCTGTTATAATTGCTATTTTAAATATAACATTTCTTAACAACATTAGGGCAGTTCTGTAGCACCAGATAAGATGCTGAGGCTGTTTCTGTGGAAAAGATTTGAGTTCCACTGGGGCCCAAGTCTCCAAGCTTTATGGGAAAAGCATAGTTGAATAGCATCACATTAAGTCCCTACTTCACTCTTGAGTTCTGTCTCCTCTTCTTTTAAACACGACTCTTAGCTTTGCATATGATGAGTTTCAGTAGTAACACAAGATTCATGCTGCACAAAGGCTATGGAAATAGAACTTTAATACAGCCAATCTGACAATGCTTGGACATCTGACCCTTGATTTAGACATTATTTTCACACAATCAGTTTCTTTTCAAAGTCATAACATTTCAAAATATTTAAAAAGCTGTGAAAATTCATCCCAATTGGAGTTTTTTTAACCTTTTGAAATAAAAAAAAATTTTAGAAGTTTTAAGTCAAATTTTCAAAAAGAAGACTTATTGTGTTTATAATTTGTTGTCTCAGGGAAAATGTATCTTTTACGTCCCGAGAGGGCATTAGTAATTTCTAGCAGCGATATGTCCACTGAGCCTGCATTTATGTGTACTCATGTAATTCGTATCAAACAGGGTCAGAAAGTAAAAATCAAAGCTTTTTCCTCTGATATGCTTCCTAACATTCTCAGTTCCTCTGTTGCAGTCTTTGTGAAGTAAAAGAGAATGAAATTCAGTTAAAAAAACCCAAAACCAACCAAACATAATGGCTTACTACAGCTAAGCTGCCAATTTTATCTATAATCAAGATGTGAAATAAGACCAAGCGCGCGGATATTTTTGCATGAGGATTTGAATTATAGCTATGTATTTTGAAGTCTGTTGCTTTTACGTGGAGATATTCCCTTGAACAGAGTCAATAGTATTTTTTCAGACATCTTATTCATAGGAGCTGAAAATGTAACAATGAATTCACCTATGATTTTATCAGTCTCAGTGTTGTACTTCGATTTCCCAAAACCCAAAGTATTTTGCTGTTTCATGACTGAAGCATCTAACACAATGTCAGGCAGATGATACTTTTCTGTATCAGCAGTAGTGAAAGGAGTTAATTATGGTTTGTTTTGAATTTTCTTAGATGGATCATAGTATAATGAGATGTAACTTTCATTGCTAACAAGGACTTGCAGCTCTGGAATCATTATGGTTTGTGCATTAATTTTGCTTTTGACTGTATGGTGTCAACATTTTATGTCCAGGAGTATTTAAAAGACTACATGAAATATATATTTTGAGAATATTGGCTCATCCTGCAGAGCAGGATATTGCACTCATAAATATGTACGCATTGCAATAATCTTATCTTATCCCAAATATTTTCCTGTATCCAGGCATTGGATACCTACTTCAATTCACGAGAGTGATTATGATCTCATCCCAGATCCTCATGACCTACGCTTAACAATACCTAATCACTGTGTCTACTGCATTGTTATCGAAAAGTCACAAACTTATGATTGGTTTGCCTATATCCTCTTGTTAGAAACTCTTAGTGAATGACATTTCAGCTTTTTTCAGGTCATAGTTTATTTATGAGAACAATTGATTTAGCAATACATAGCAGCATCAAACTTTAAATAGATTACACAGTCCATGCTTCATAAATCACATTGGTCACACATTTTTAACGTTTACAGAAAGCTCAAGTGTTCTAATATTTTCCAATAACCACAGTGGATGCCCCTCCAATAATTACATTAAAAGTCAATTACATAGTTTTGGTAGATTTTCTATAGACAGTTCTAAAATGTGTATTTGTATTTAGAAAATCTTCTTTCCTTATACATAGTTGGAACAATGTATATCAGCAGCATTTCACACTAGAAAACACTACTATTTCTATCGAAGAATTGGTTTCACAACAATACTGTGTATTCCACAAAGTGTTTGTGTTCTTCACATAATATCCATTGTGGATGATGTACAGAAAGTGATGTTTTATATATTTATTCAGATTTCATTTTCAGGCTGACAGTTGTAGCATATACTTCTCATACTTCACCAACTACCTTAACCCTGACTTGCATGAATGTAATTTTCTGGATTAACGAGAAGAAGCTGTCTCTATGAAGAGCTTGAACTGCGTAAATGCTGTCAGCTGTGTCATATGGTGGTAATAAACTGTTTTCGATATTTATTTATGTCTGCTGGTGCTGATAGAAGAATTCACACCAATTCAAATGTCTGTTTACTTGCAAGCAAAGGACAACTGTGAAGTCCTGAAAACTGTGGGAACATGGTGCTAGAAACAGTTTTAGTTTGGGGATATACTGTGAAGCACTTATATGAATTTTGTATTGTAGGGGGCTTGCAGCTGTAATGCTACGGTTTCTGGTTCTGAATGGGCACTGTAGAACAGTTAGAAATTCAGAATTACAAATTTGGGCTTGATGAGCATCTGAAGTAGTACTTAATTCTGAAATTAGAAGTAGTCAAAATTCAATATTTATGTATCAATTCTCTTTCCAAAATTGTCATTGAAAACCTGAAATTCTTAGAACTCCTTACAGAATAGAAATTCAGATAGTTTTCCCCATTTATTTGTGTATAAATTTTGAGATGAATAGTCTCTGAAGGAAAAGGAGACATTACCTCTGATAAGCCCCAAGGAAATCTCCATGCTTCTGCACACTTCCAAGTACTTGTACACTTCAGTGGGAGCAATCTACCACCTGACATGCACATAACCTTTTTTAGAATAAGAGAGCAGTTTAAAACAGAGAAAAGAAAATAGTTTATGTAGTGGCTGGTGAATTTATGGAACCTGATGTTAAGGCAGATGATAGATGCTTTAAAAAGCACAAATTCATGGGCAGTATATCCATAAATGTGTAATAGGAAGAATCCAATATCAAGAATGTAATTTATAACATCCTTGACACAAAGACCATGGGGAATGGAACACCGAAAGGGGTCAGGCTCATGTGCTGTCCCTGAATAGCCAGCCCTACTGTCTGTTTCAAAAACAGAATACTAGACTAGGTGGATCATTAGTATGAAACAGGACACTTCTTGATGCAATTAATAATAAAACTGAATTAATTATCTCAGTTCCTTATTTTGAGGACTAAGAGTTGTGCAAAGTACTAAAACAAGAAAAAATGCAATAAGAGAATATGGTCATTAAAAACAATATTTGAACATTATTTGTATTACCTATAAAAGAAGACTCAGCCTGACAGTGTATGCACCCAAAAAATTTTACAGAAAAGTAACTGACAACTGAAATACTAATTTGTGATGCGGATGTCAAACTGGGCAGAAGTTGTATTATGTAATATTTATCTATTCATATTACTTTATGTTTGGCAATATTCAACTTCAGAAGAAGGCTATGTAAAAAATTTTTGTTGTACTTGCATATTAAAGTTGCTAGCCATTGCAGGACTTGTTCAAAATCGACTGATGTACTTTGAAATTCTTCTATTCATCGTGCCTCATAGAGAACAGTTAAATTACTTGCTAGCAAAACAGGCAAGTCAAATTTGGGCCGCATATGTACTCAAGTATGGTAGCAGCACTGTTATGCATGTTCCTATGCAAACAATTTCCAGGAAAACACTGACTAAGAAGAAGCTGTTCCGAGAAATCAAAAAAATGGTCTAATGATTTGGCTCAAACGGCAAAAACCAAATGTGTCCAGCCTGACTAAACATCTTGACTATTTCTGTCTTTTTTTGTTTGTTTGTTTGTTTTTTCCAAATACTGGGAGAAAATGTATAAAGAAACCAGCAAATGGAGATAGTAAACTGAGTGTTTTTACATTTGACCTCTTTTTTCCCACTACTTGATTTAAGGTTCATCTTCAAAACTGCCTTATTACTCTCCAAATTTGGATGCAGACACCCAGATTAAGTAGAAAAGGTGAATTTGTCCCAGCCAGGCTACTTTGGTGGTGATGTCTGCTTGACATGTGAGAGCCATGAGTTTGAATGTCTCTAATCCAAAGTGAGAATTGACCTCAGATGTTCTTGATTTTTTTTTCTTTCTGTGGTAGGTTACAGAAAGATGCATCAAAGAGTCACAAAATTGTCTAGGTTGGAAAAGACCTTTAAGATTACCAAATCCAACACTGCCAAGTCCACCACTAAGTCATGTCACATGTACACATCTATTAAATACCTCTGATTATGGTGACTTATCCACTTAACCACTGTTCCAATTCTTGACAACCCTTTCAGTGAAGTGGTGTTTCTTATATCTAGTTTAAACCTCCCCGGGATTTCCTCTCATCCTATCACTTGTTACTTGGGAGAAGAGACCAACAGCCACCTCATTACAATCACCTTTCAGGTCGTTGTAAAAAGGAACAGCAATTCCATCTCAGTATATATTGACACTGGCATTATGGTGTAAGGTACCCAAATGAAATTATGAGATTTCTGAAGTTGGTAGAAATACTTACGCAGCAGGAAGGAGTAGAAGTTCAATCCTATTTTGGTGCTGAGTGTTTTTATTGCTTATTTGTCCCCTTTGCTTTGTGATGAGAACTCTGACTGGCCTCTGCAAATCCTCCAGCTCACTGTTGACTGGATGGACTAAGGGGCTTATGCAGCCTCTCCGGAGCTGTATTAATGGAGGAAAGGGAGATCAATGATGGGTGGAAAGAAGATTATCTTTAAAAATCAAGCTTTTAAAGTCTTCGTTCTTTCTGACATCTTCATTATTAGTTCATATTGAAAGAAATCTGCCTTTACGTGCCAGTTAGAGTTCTCACTGTAGCCACTCATGACTCTGTAGCTGAAATGCTTGTGGCTTACAGTGACTGAATCTCCTGTGGGTTGCCTGTTAGCTTGTATGTCTAAAGCAGGTATATTATACTAATATTAAAAATCTTTGGAAATGTTTTAGTGTATAATTATTGTTAGCTTTGGCTCTAATGGTTTTACTCTATTAGGCTTCTGAAATACCTGAACTGAGAATTGGTTACTTAATGAATCTAAAACACCTGGCAGATGGCTTTTCATCTATTGTTAAATTTAAAGGGCTTACTAGTACTAATTATTTTGAAACGGATTCCTATGGTACTATGCATTATTTCAATGAATAATGCAGGACTGGAAATTTATTGGCAGAACATTCACAGGAGTGCCATAAATCTAGAAATAACATAAAAGCAGAGTGGATACATATTTTAAAAGCACAGCTTGGGGAATCATATTAGTTCAACTCCACAAACCTTTTTATAAGTGTGCACATTTTTAAGTATGATAAAATCAGGAGATTTTCAGTAAGTATATAGGGTTTATTCTACATATTATTATGACAGCTTGGAGGCTTAGTTACTAAAATTGAAAATCGTCCACTAGATTCTGTGTAAACTCAGGAGTGAAAAAGAGACAATCAGTACTCTCAAGAACTTGCATCTCAAATATATACCAAAACACAGCACCTGAATGCAGTCACCCCCATGTGAGTGAGTGATGAGTAACAAGAAGACAAGCATAGCTAGTGTCACAGGCTCTATTCTCTGGGAAGCAACAGCCCATATTTTTTTTGTAAGTACTTTTTAAGAGGAGGGTGTAAGAAGAAACGTAGCCACAGCTAATGAAATAGCTTTGAAGTTGTTTAAAATGAGCCCTTTCTGAGTGAGAAAGCAGTTAATGAACTGAACAACAGAGAAATCCCCTACTAAATACAAAGAGAGTAAAGTGCAAGGTTTCTTAAATCGTTATATTTAGACATTTCAGTCTAGGGATACTGAAACTCATGACAATAGAGCTTCATAGGGGTTTTTTTGGACTTTAAACCTCTGCAAATTAAAGCAGCATCAACTCTATCTTGTATGCATTGCACTTTGCTGCATTGTAGGGCATAGTGGTTTAGAAAGTTATTTTTGCGGTTGCAGTAACATTTAAAGACATTTAAATTAACTGATAATGGTCACTACTGGAGATGGAGTACTAATCTGGGCAAACCTTTACCTTGCTGCAGCATCACTGCTTCTGCATCCCTTCCATTAGATTTGTCAGTAGTATTGATAAAAACCTTTTTTGACTGATCGTCAAAAACCTTTAAGGTTATACAAATTCTATAATACAACAGGAAATATATACAGTGGGAAATATTTCTTAAAAATACAACATTGTAGAACAAATAAAACAGGCAAGATGGCAAAGAAGTCCTTAATTTGTATAATAAAGGAAAAGAGTTGGGTTAGTTTTAGTTGTAGAGTTGTATTGAAAATTTTGGACAATAAATTGAATATCCTATAGCTAATTCAAGTTAATGAGCCACTACATTCTTTTGAGATTACTGATTGACATTTTCTGTACTTAATAAATTCAGTATAAGGTTCACAGTACTTTTCAGAACCTGCATTTGCAATGAATATGTAGAACCTGTACAGGCACAATGTATTGTAGCAACTCAAAAAGATTAAAAATTTCTGAATCAAAGTGTGTGCAAGTAGGACTTTTTATTATGGACATTATTTTGCAATCAATGCTAGCTGAAAAGTAAATAATAAGCATTTAAAATATGCTGGTATAGACAAGCTCAATATTCTAAAGTACATTAGTTTGATAGGACTATACAGTAGATATAATTCAGAAGTAGTGCAAAATTAAGTATATACAATTATTTGCTCTTATAACTTTCTGAACAATTCTATATAACAGAGATTTATATTTTCAGGTACAAAACATTTATTTATTTTTTAATTACCTTACAAATGTATTGAAAAACAAGCGTAGAGGCAAGCCTAATTCTCACTTCCTTGTTGAAATAAATACTTTTCTAGAAATGAAGTAAATACAGGAAATCATGTACCCAAGGTCACTTTGTGGAGATGTTGTTAAGTTAGTATTAAGAAATTCTTTGTTAATATTTGATAGAAAAAAATCCTATAAGAATTTTATGATCTTTGTACATCTGACTGTGTAAAGGATCATTTGCTCTTGTGCCTGTGGGTCTCAGCCAAAAATATTGGGCACTGTCAGAAGAAGCTGATGTGCTTTATGCCTATAAGCTTCTACCATAAAGCAAATGAAATACACAGGTAAAAGGTTTTAGAAGATAAGCAGTATTATCACTTCCAATTTAAGCAGATCAAGAGAACTGTTCAAATTTTAGAATATATTAAAGTTCCCAAATTAATTTTTAAGTTGTAAAATCAGTAGACTGTTTTTCTAATACACCAAAGACCCATTCACCCCTGTGGTTTGTTTGTTATGGAACTGTATGAGACATTTTTATGTTAACTATTATGCAGATGCAGAACATGACAAGTAAGCCATGGAGATGTGATTCCAGCACTGCCAGACAAGATAGAATTTTATACATTCATTTTGATAGAAATCCTCAGGAAAAGAGTTGGTAGATTACATCAGGGTAGTAATTGAAGATATTTAATTGTTTATCCCTATGAAAATGAAGAGAAAATTGTAAAGCTCATAAAATTGAAGCTCCAAAGCCATTAATGAAGCATATATGCTGCTCTCACTGATCTTTTCTGAGGATTGACTTGGTCTAAATCATTCATAGAAAGCCATGTTATGATCTCATTTGACTTAATTGTCTTACCTTTCTAGGAGGAATAATTGTAGCTCCACCTACAGAGATACTCAAACTAACCTGATAACGTGCCTGGCATATGCTGATCATTTAAAGTGACTACAGAATGTGTTTTGGGTATTAGTCCTTTACATGAAGAACAAGTCTTTCTTTAATAGCAATAAGTTTAAACTGTAAAGTTCCTTAAACAATAGATAGGGCTTTTGATAGTGCAGCCAATTGAAATAAGTGCACTGAAAACAACATTTGAAGAAAAGTGTACAAAATTTTTTCACACAATAACACAAATCCTAAGGCCTCTCCAAGGAATAAAAAGTACTTAGGTGGAAATGAGTAACAAAAAAATCTGGTTTACACTAAGTGTTGCTGCAATTGTACAATGCTTCATACTGCTTTAAATTACATGGAAAGAATCACATATATCTACCAGGAGATAGGGAAATGTATGCTAAAAACTGTCTAGTTCTCTTGAGCCACCTTAAAGGGCTCTAATTTGCACAGAACAGATGCTCAGTATCTGAAATTCCATCAGACACTGTGCATGGAAAATACTTTTATTCTCTCTTATAGTCCCCCAGTCACTACCTGACTTAACGGAAGTGTCAAAGTCAGTATACAGAATTCCATTTTTAGACAACAAACAATTTAGTGATCTATTTATACGTTTTCTAGTAGCGTTCCATGAAATGCATTTTTAAATAGGAATTCAACTCTAGGACAAATTATCCTACAAATTTTGTCTAAATTAACTGAATTGTTCTATATGAAGCCAGTATAAATTATTGTTGAAACAGCAGCTCATTTGTAACCATAATTTTGAGAGCATTATTTATACCTTTTTTCCATTAGTTCCTGGGGTTTTTTTTCACCTTAATTCCTGGAATGTACCTGTATATCTAACATTGTTTCTTCCACTTAACTTGAAACAAAACTGCTAATTCATAGAACTAATAAAAAAAATAGTTCATAGGAATTAAAGGTTTTTTTATCAATTTGTCCAGGTTTCACCCCGTCTCAATTTTTCCTTTGTTAAGGGAAAAAAAACATCCAAATGAGTCTTACTATGGATATACCCTGAAAGGCACTGGTTACCATTTTCTTTCTAACATAAAAATAGCTTGGGTGTGTTTCTTTGTTTCTTAAATGAACTAATTTTATTTTTCTGTGTTTATGTAAATTCTATGAAACTGTAGCTAAAAGTGATTCTGCTATAAAGCTGCCTTAATTTCAGACTTGTGGATATTGCTAAAGCGTGGTAAAAATAAAACAACTTCGGTCAGCACTGAACTTGAAGACAGGGAATACTCTTCAATTAGAAAGGAATAGTAATATTTTTTTCATTGTGTTTAATCATCTAACCCTGCAAATCCAGATATGAGAGGCAGAAATAATCTTTAAAGCTTATGTTTAATTCATCATGATCCTTTATTAATACAGCTGATATATTTCTTTTCAGCAATTTAATATAATGAGACTGGAAAAGTTTAGTGCATGGGGAACATAGCGTGCTAAGGGTTTGATCTTGCAGTCAGAGTAGGATCAGACCCTTTTATCTGCAAAGATTCAGAAAGAAATATATAAATCCAAATACTCACAGCAAGGTTCCTGAATTCATATTTAGGCATAATGTGGAAACCGTATTTCCAAGATAAGCTTTTTCACTTCTCATTTTCAATAGAAATAACAACTAGTGTGAAAGTATTTACAGAAACAAGTAATATCACTTACAAAGCCGAGTGTTGATAATCTGAGCAGGAAAACTTCATGAAGCACATGTTTCAATATATGATAAGCACTGTACCACTATCATTAACAAATTTTTGTTAGAAGACACTTCATGCTAGTTAGTAATAGTATGGTCTTAAGAAATCTGTATATTTTTGTCATTTAGATCTGTAATAAGCTACTCAGTGGAATGGTATAATTGTCCTCATTATACAGTTACTGAAGAAAATGCACTTCTGTTTTTGTTGCTGGGATTTGGACTCTGATCTTGCATTCATTGAAATGGATCCCAAAACTCTAGTGATTCAGATATGGAAAGATAGGCCTTCAGTGGAGCTGCATAAGGGGTTCATGGAAACAGATGGTCCTGAATGTAAATGTTCTTTGGGTGTTTTTTCCTTTCTTTCTTTTTTTGTACTCTTCTGAATCTGCTATTTGAACATTTCAGACAGAAGGAGGGAATAGAAAATGCCATAAATCATATCTGATTTCTCCTCAGCATCTCCTCAGCACTATTTTATCAAAAACCTGTAATATGGTTTGTGGTTTGTTTTTTATTTAAGTTCCTGGAAGAGAGAAAAAAAAGAAAACATGAAGTAATACGGACATGTAGGACTGAATTTAGGACCTTTCTGAGTCACAGGATGTACTTATGCTCTTCTAGTTTTGCTTCATTAAAAAAGTTTAAACCTAAATTTTGTTAAGGCTTGATATGATCAAATTCAGGCTTGTCTCTGCAACCCCAAAAAATTACTCTTTATAGGATGTGAAAGCTGTGTTCACTATAATGAAGTAATTTGTTCACATTAAATCCCCAAATAAATATACAGAGCCAAATTAATGTCTCTCCAGATGATAGTCTGACCATGTTAGCACAACGGGCTGGCTACAGTGAAACTGATCTGTCTCACCCTGTCTTCTGGGGTTAGAAATATGAGAGCACAACAGTGTATTTAAGCCTAAAATTTAATAGGCTGTTCAAGAGAATGCAAACCTTAAAACCCAGTAAGGACACTGGGATGACAGTATTGTATGTTTGTCCAGTAGCCAAACATAAAATGATAAAATACTTTTGAGTAGACTTGACACAGGCTATGTCATCTTCTTTTCAGATGGTTCAGTATCTTTCTTGGAGGAGGGAAGAGAATTCTACAGAACTATTTACTGAAAGGCAACAAGTACATCAGCAATCAATATTCTTTATTCTTTACCACTGCAATGAGCCTTGATCACAAAATCACATGTGAAATTAGCTATCAACTCATGTCAGAGAAGTTGGAAAATTGTTTTCAGTTTAGGACTAAGTCTTTCGTTCCTTTCAAATGAATGTGTACAATCTGTCATTTTTTTAATATTTTAGTATGTGCTGTACAATGTACTTATTTAATAAAAATTCCTAAACATCTCTTAAATGTGATACAGATGCAGAAAAAAGTGCATAATCACTTGTGAAGATTAAATGAACAATACAGGAAAAAAGAATTAAGAATTCCTCTAGTGTAAATATATCTGTCCTCCTGAGCATACTCACACTGTTTTCATGAGATATTATAACCTAATTTGGTTCAAACTACTGTTTTCCTGAAAGCAAGCCTGAATGCATAGACAGGTACATGCGTGCATGGATGTGCATGTGCACATCCCACCCCTAGATGTAATACCTTGTATAACATACACAGTAATTTCATTTGTTCTCAAGTAAATTTCTTTGCCTTTTTACTTTGCATTAAAAGGCTAAGCACAGCCCTTCTATGTGAAGAAAGAGGGTATGATTAATATCTTATTTCTCATCTTTGTGAGGTCATTCAGCTTTCTCTAGAGTCACAGCTACATAGCAATGCAGAAAAAACTACCAAACTCTATGACTATGTATCCTCATGTGTGTTCCCCAAAGAAGGAATGACAGGAACACGGTAATTTATAAATTATGTTTTATTTCATCTTTAATTTTTTTAGACTAATAAGTCTGATTTTAATTTATTTAATGAACAATATTTTCACAATAGTAGCCACACAATGAAATAACTGTGCTCACATACACTTCAAATATTACTAACGTGTGCTACTATGGTGCTAGAAATTCTGTTAGATCTCCAAAAGTTCCAAATTTTAGACGTGAACAAAGTTCTTTTAACATATTGATTATCATGAAACAGAATTTTAAAAGAAAATGTTAGAGGAAAACATGTTTAGAAACTAGAATATCAAAGGTAGAAGTTATTATATATAGGCTGCATTTTCTTGTTTTGCTGGACTTAGATTTATGACTGGAAAAATAGAAATGAGGAACTATATTTATGTGCAAAATATTAAATTAATTTGGTGACAAATGTCTCTAGATCAACATATGAGCCTCATTACTTTACAGAACTGAAGGAGATTTCCTTGCTACTCAGCTGAGTTGTGGTAACTTGTTTTTTCCAAGGTAATAAGTTAATAGATGGTAGATAGTTATGGTGACTCTGCTGAGTGCTAGCTTGTTCAGTAGAGGTAATTTGATTGAAATAGTTTTCTTTCTCCATTCTTTCTTTCCCATTTTTTAGTTTCTTATATTTTCTGTGTGGTTTTTTGATTAAGCTTTTTGCTTGCTGTTCAAAGACACATAATTTGTAAATTGGATTTATTTCCTTCTGCCTGCATAATCCTGGCAGGCATTCATGAATCAACTCTGTTTATACTTTGTATTTATTTTGCATTCATAACAAGCTTAGAATTACGCTGTTATCAAAGCTTCAGGAGATAAATGATGTCTGTGTCAATATTATCTACATATACATCTGTATATTTCTATGTTTCAGTTTTAATTTTTTTGTTTTCCCTGAGGTTTATAATAAATTCATTTATGCCTTTACACACTATTTTAGTGTTCTGCCCTTGATCAGTGTATAAAATGTAGGGTATTTTTAGTAAATATTTTAATACTGTTGATGTGATCATTGAAAAGATAGTTATTGATACTCATGGCTTATGGCCACTTACGAATGCTTAGTCTGTTTCTCAGTGGAAATGTACTTCAAAATGCCCACCGCCCAAAAATACGAGTATGTTTCTATATAGAGGCCTTGAAGCTCTGTATGCCGAGCCTGCTTCTATTTAGCTACCTACAGCCTGTGGCCCATTTTCATCTCTGTGTTGTCATACGAATTCTTCAGTATACAATGATCAACTGTTGGGAAGAAAGAAGTACAATTATTTCTATTGCAGCACAGTATATGACTGATGCTGTGCAAAGAGAAAACTTGATGCTTGGTGTACAAACATTATGCTCGTTGCACAAACGTTATGCTCGTTGCTACATGTTGACATAACTAAGTTTATTAAGTAGAAGAAATCCTATTCTGCAATTCTTATTCATTCAGACATTCTTTAGTTAATCAGTAATCTCTGCTTTATTATCTATAAGACATCAGCTTAATTTTTTTTTTTCTAAAAAAAGAAAATGAAATCCGCAAGATTTCCCTTAGGGTAATATTATACGCAACTAAATTTCATATTTTACTCGAGAAGATGTGAATCTGTTATCCCGTAATCTTGGGGTCCCAAGTCAGGCATACTAATTATTACCTCTTACGAAGGGTAAAGTTTCTCAGTTTTCAAAAGCCTGTTCTATTGACTGTTGACTAATTCATGGAGTGAGAATTCTTCCAATTACTTTCTGTGGGAACAACAGCAGAAGAAAATCTTTTCTTATTAACTTCCCCAGGCCACAAAATACATTTTCTTCCTGTCTCAAAAGAAGAGACTGTGCTGTTTTATCAAGTCTATTGTCTTATTGAAAATACATACTTAAGATTATTTTTCAGGCAAATTTAAGTCCTTCTGTACCTTATATACTGAGCAAATGAGAATAAAATGTCATCTGTTTAGCTTTGAGTCATAATTCTCTTAATGGTTTATTGGCATAAACAAATTTCCAAAAGTTTCATTCTGCAAAATGAACCAAACTGTTCTAGTACTCAGTATTTGGTTTAGATGATTTAATGTAAGCCACTGAAATTCCTATGAGAAACTTGGATAGTACAGATGCTGAAGATTCAGGAAAATCAGTACTTTTGTGCATAGTATCTCAATATAAATGTGTACACAATTACGCTGATAGTTTTTAATTATATTCAGAATTTTAAATCTAAATTAAACTGCTCCTCAAAAATTTGAAAGGAAAGGTTGAAAACATGGGAAGGAAACAAGGTCTCCCAATGTATTTGAATAAAATACTCAAGTTCTGCTTATTAGACTTTGGTGTAAAATTTTGTTATAAAACAAAACTATGGAAATTCCTGTCAAACTTGATTGTTATTGAATTAGAAACATTTTCTCATTCTAGGCAATTGACATGTGGTAGTATTTCAAATGTTGGAGCTCAGAAGTATGTAGAAATTAGAAATAACCGATTTAGGCAGTAATGTATTTTGTTTTAGCATTTGATTTGAATTTTAGATGAATATGTGGGATCTTCTTTTCTGGGGTTTCCTGAGGACCAGTTCTTGTCTTCTTAGGAATGCAAACAATTCACCTTTTCTTTCGTTGCCACACACGTATTGTTAAAATAACTAAAAATCAAATTCTGTATTTAAATATATAGACATGAAATTCCTGCTAAAGTCAGTGGGGTTTATACTAATGCAATTCAAAAATTAAGCATGTGCTTAATGTCTTGATACACCGAATGACACGGTGGTTGAAAAGGACCTCTGGAAATCAACTAGTCCTACCTCCCTTCTCAAGCAGGGTGTCAGCTAGAGCCAGTTGCTCAGCACTATGACCAGAGGGCTTTTGACAGGAAATGTTTGAACATACTGCTTAGGCACAGCTAGGATGCCTTGCGAATGTTGCTTATAGAAAAACTCCACTGATTTTTTTACTTTAACTGGTATCTTCTAACGTTTTCTTCTTAATTTTGAGCATAATATGCGCAAACTTTAACATATATGGCAATGAGGAATGCAGGTCTTCTGATACGGCTAACCAACACTCTGAAAGATACAAAGATACTGTTGTACTCAATTAATTTTATTCATCCTTAAGAATTATGGGATTTCAGGAGTATCTGGAGTATCCCTGGCACGAGATTGTCAGAGGTATCTGGCAGTCTAAAGTCTCATTTCCAGTGGTCACATGAGGATTCAAACAGTAAATTATACAGAATTTAGAGAGAAAAAAAAATGCAAAAAAGAAATAAAGACAGAAAAAAACCTCCATTTAGTAAAATGTGTAAGAGAAATATTCAGGATTGTGAAGAGGCACTAGGATACCAGAAATGAAAAGGGAATTTATATAATACCTGAAAGAATTGCATATGAAGCATGGAGGAAGAAAATGAGAAGAGAAGGACTAAAAGGGTTTCTTACAACTAAGGTCAGAAAAAAGAATTAAAAGCAAAATGTAAAATAATGTAAAGAAATGTTTAAAGATGAGAACAAGAAACTTTCATGGAATATGTAATGCAAAGGAAAATTAGCCAACAGATTTTAATAGGTCACTTCTATAATACGAGCAGAGAGTGAGATGCCATTTTTACTACAGTCTTTTTAGGTGACTGGATGGAGTAAATTAAATGAGGTGCTAGCATTCCATTTCAGCTTTTTATAAGTATTTAATTCTGTAACTCATTTAAAATTGTTCTCAAACATCTTTTCCTATGCAGTTTCTGAAATGACCTTATGTATATAATTGCATCAAATTCTCAATCACGGATCACTAAACACTCTTTTTTGGCAAATAAATTTTCAATTCCTTGTCATTATATTGTAAGTAATATGGGTGCCATGATGGTTTTACTCTTCTTATTCTGTGTGATAAAATGAATAGTACTATGTTTATACATATTGCAAGCACGTTACTAATTGCTAGGTGTTTCCATTTGATTTTAGCAAGACTTAAGATCCCAGAGGGGAAGGTGACCATATTGTCTTTTCCTTTTTTAAGAAAAAAAACCAAACAAACATATAGTGGTTGCATAAGCTATTCTCAGCCTAGTTAAGCTCTGCCTACAGTGGCTTTTTAAACCTTTCTGAGAACAGTGCTTGATATCCACTGGAGAGGTTTTAAAGAATAGCAGACATCGGGACTAAAAATTACCCTTTTATAGTGATTTTTAGTGGAAATTCATCATAAGCAGTGACAGTGCATAACAATATTAACTTAATTTCTTTATGGTTGTATTTGTAAATGAGAACTTCTTACCAAAGTGGTGTCAATTAAGTACTGTGCTATTATAATTAAGTTTATAAAAGGAGGTTTCTTTGTACTCTGCCAAGAAAAAAACTTATTGTAGTGTTATTCTTACCAAACTGTAGGTGTCTATAGAGCAGTTGTCTCCATTTCAGCTAATTACTTTGGCATCCATTGCAGTAGCAGAGAGAACAGTAGGACACAGTCCATTCAACCTATTTTAGACACTCAGTGAGATAAGACATACTGTAGAACTACTTTTTCTTTCATTCTCAGAAAAAGGCTGTGGTTGATTGACCTCAATAAATTCCATCAAATAAATCCTCCCTATAACATGTAGAGTTCTAAGTAGGAAATGAAAGACAGTAATTAATTAGTGCAGAACACTTCTGAATATATTCTTTGGGTCTTGGTAATAGCATTAGAAGTTATTACAAGCATTTCTTTCTGATCTCAACCTCAAGAAAAGTTATTCTGCATGCTGTGGTCAAAAAGCAACTAATTTAATATGTCAGGTTTAGGCAAATAATATCATAATTAGCTCACCCATCCTTTACTCCCTTGTTGACCAGAAGTGTCTCTGTCTTGGAGAAATTGGTCCATTCCTTGCAGACTACTTCTAATCACAGCTCAAGCAAATACAATGTCCTTAATACAGGATACATAGAGAAAATCTGAACAGGCAAGACTGTAGTTTCTAAATGTTAACTCAAATATTATGCTGGGAAAATTTCAATAAAGAAATAAATAAAGTTAGACAGCGCAAGCATGTCAATGAACACTGTTGTTCACTCATGTAAATAATATATTTTTTTATCACAATATCATAACCAGAGTAACAGTCAAAAAAATCTGGAGCAGACGTATTGTGTAAAACGAATATTAAAATAAGTAGGCTTTGACTTGATTTTGAAATTGCTTCCACTGCAACAATACACTCAGCAAAATGCTAATAGTGAGAGGGTTGTGTTCATTTTTTCTGTCATAGTACATTTTCTGTAAAAAAAGAGAAATCCTAACTCAGCATTTGTGTGCACACACAATGTGTTGACATAGTAGCTGAACAACTAAGGCTTAGATAACTCGGATTTTGGACCAAATCTTTTTTGTTCAGTATTGACAATGGCATGGGTAAAAACTTAATTCTGTTTTGTATCAACATGCTAATGAGGCATTTAAGGAAGGCTAGTTCTCTAGACCAGTTCATTTCCTGTTCAGCAGTAAGATTCCTGGAGTTGCAATCTATACTTACTTGTGGTGGAAAATTCCGTATACTTTACAGTGATGCTGGTTTGCAGTACTCTGAAAGAACAAAAGACTTCAGGTTTCCTTCCTTGGAATTTTAAACCATACCTTAATTAAATAATTTCTTACTTAAACAAATACAATGAATATTGTCGTATTATAGACATTCTTTACTCCACCTTCCCTTTCTCTCTCTTTCTTTGGGAAAAAACAAATAATAAATTCTTCCTGGAAATGCACACCACCTTGCTCTTATTTCCGCCACATCAAGTTCTAGAAGTACTTCATGTGATTTCAGGCACCTGTAAAAGCTAGATTATTTGCAGTATTTGAGTCCTATTTTGGCAATTCTTCTGGTTTTACTGATTTAGAGGTGATCAAACTTGGAAAAGAAGAGAGCTCAGCTGTTTCTCAGATGGGTATTATAATTCAGCCTAGGGTTTAGTGTCATATCTTGTTGCTGTAGAAGTAGGTTCCACACTAGAATTTAGGAGAAACTAAATATGAGGTATAGATTTATCACACTGACAGGATTCTTCAGGACTGGAAATAATCTGCTTCCTACTAGTTTAACAGACCCATATATTCTGAAAGTTCCTGTGTTAAGATTAAATCTTTAAAAAAAGGATTATGTGGAAAAGAAATAGTGCAACTCCATCAGAGAAATGAGAGCCTTCATCAGCAGTAGACACACAGAGAATATCTTGAGCAGAATGAACCTGTGTTGTGACAGATGCAAAATATAGTGAATTTTTGTCCACATAATCTGAAAACAAAAGTCCAAAATCCATTTGTAAGAGTATCTATTGCACTCATGACAAACGTTTATTCTCTATTATTTGATTAGTATCAGAGACACTGTAAATAAGCAGTGTCTTCAAGTTTTGTAAACTGAAGTGAAATGAAGGAGACAATCAAACAGGCTCAGATTCTTTTAGTTGTGGAGAATCACCACGAGAAGCTAATTTTATGTCTGCTTCCCTCACTTGAAGCTGCTGGATCACAGAACAAGGACAGAGGAATATGATTCTTTCTTCATCTCAGTTACACCTTCAGTAAAGCAAATTTGCAATTGACTTTACTGGAGGAATAATCTGCACAGGGACTTCAGAAACACTGCAGTCTACACTTCATTATTTTGGTCTAAAAACATATAAGGGGTTCCAAACTCCCTGGAAAATTCTTACTGCTGAAAAAGTCTCTGTTCTGTTGAGACATTTTAGAATTTACTTGTGCAATCTGAGATAATTTTGTCTGATGACTCACCATTTTCAAAACAACTTTAGACAGTAAAAGAGTGTTATTTGATCTAATTTCAGTAACAGAAGAAATAGGTCCCTATTAGATGATGCAAGTTTAATGGTTTAGAAGGATACTTTTTTGTTTGTTGTCAAGCATGTGACTGTGTCAGATCAACAGTCCTGGCAATGAGCAACAGTCAAGCTTATGAACATCTATGAGAAGGATCAATAGAAAAAATTATTACCTGCTTTGTGAGTATAGTGCTACTTTGCATGAAGTTTTCTGAAGAAAGCATTTTTGTGAGGAACAAAAGAACACTTAGAAAGGGAAAAAAATCAATGTGTTTTAGAATACGTATGACAAATAAGATGTAGAGAATGCAATAACAGAATTAACTTTATCAGCCTTAAAACCACTGACCACACATACCAGCTGTATAATGTTTATAAATCCATGATCATAATGAGTTACATATTTCACTGTAATTATTTGAATCTCTCTTTTGTTAATAGATTAGTTTCTTAAATTTTTCTTTCATTTTATTTGTCCTTGAATTTATGAAAATGCAAAGCATATTTGCCCTTTTTTGTCAGTTTTCTCTTACTTCTTCAATTGCATGAGTCTGGCATTGGTTTGCTCAGCACTTGAAATCCGAGATGTCCTTACAGAAATTCAAGGAGCAGAATACGACATTGACATGTGCTACTAGTTCTTCATATATATTGTGTTGATTACTAAAATTCAGAGTTTCCAAACCAAGTAGCAAACCAGGGAACAGAATCCACTGCTCTGAGTGATCCAAATACACAAACCATGGCATCTCTCCACTAAAGAACAATGTTCAAGAGGAAATAACAACACATGAATTATTGAGAATTGTGGAAGGGAATGAATAGTAGGATCTGGTATGATTCATTTCCTCTGATAAACATATTTTGAGCTTAAACCCCTGAATGAAACCCTGTATCATGTGTTATGCTGCATTTCACCCAGGGCCACGTAATTTGAAGCACGCAAAATAAGTTACATATCTAAAAGCCACAATATCCACAGAATTACTAAATCACTGAATGTTTGAAGTTGGAAGGCACATCTAGAGAACATCTAGTCCAATCTCCCTACTCAGAGCAGGGCCACCAAAAGCACGTTGCCCAGGACCATGTTCAGCCTGATCCTGACTATCTCCAAGAATGCAAACTATATCCTCTCCGGGCAGCCTACTCCAGTGTCTGGCAATCTCACAAATGAAAAAAAAATCCTCATACGTAATAATAATTTTACATATTTAAATGTGTGCACATAGCTGCTTCTCCTTTCACTGGTTATCGCTGAGAGAAGTCTAGCTTCATCCCCATCTTTCATCTCTCCTGTCAGTTATTCATATGCAGACTTTATTCAGGAAGCAGGTACTGTAACAAAAGCAAAGACTGAAGTCAAATTACATATAACCTTTCCTCATATAACTTGAAAGGGCTACTGTATTAATACTGTTGAAGTATAGAAAAAAAGATTGAATAATAACATCCTGAAGATTTGTTTTCTGTGTTGCTGTTAGTCACTCACGTACCTCTTACTTCTTTCCAGCAATATCTGATGAAAACATTTCAAGAGACAGTATCATATTGAAATAACAGTCAGTTCTTTCACTTGAACACAGACAATAAGATTTCCCCTCTTTTTGATAGGCAAACTCCCCTTAATGTCAGTGTAAGTTTGAGAAATAACCAAGTGATAGCTCTAAGAATTAAACTCTAACACAAATGTCCTTTTAGTTTTATAAACAATGTAACTTTTAATTTCCCTTTCTAGTGACTGAATCCACCTCAGAGATGATTGAAGCAGGTCATTGTTGCAAACATTTCAGAAGATAAGGCTAAGTACATTCTGTGGTCTAGGCTGAAAGCAATAAAATGGTGTGCAACAAAGAAAGTGGTTCATGCAAAAAGATATTAGTTCAGCATGAAGGTGAACTGGACAGACAAATTTTTCTGAGAGAAGAATATAGAAATTACAATATTCATGTAAATAAATACTACTCAGATTCAGTACTAAAAATAGTAGCAAAAGACAAATGTTTAAATGGCTTGTAATACAGGAGAAATATTATATTTTAAACCTGATGAGCAATTTATTCTAGTTAATTCTTATATTAGGGAAAGGAAATTTAGCTAAGCCTCCTCTGGCTCAATATTTCTCTGTGTTCATGGATTGTATTCCATTTAAGAGCAGGTTAGTTTCAGCATGTAGTATCTGGACCCATCCTCTAGTTGTCTTTTAAAATAGCAGGCACAAACTAGAAAAAAACAGAAAGAAAAAATGAAATATTTTGAAAAGACTGCAAATAATAATAAAAAAAAACCTAAGGAAAATTATGCATACAAAGACTACTGAAAAGAGTACTGAAATAAGATGCGAAGATTGCTCTTCCTTCTTTATGAGGCGTTATGAAGTAGTCAAAACCAAGTGGAAATGAAGACGCGAGTGACTTTAAGATGCAGCATAAGTGAACAAAATTATATTCCGCAGGGCAAACACAAAAAAGGATTATTCAGATATTGATAAGTCACAATTGCTTTGCCAGACATGATACATCAAGAATCATTGCACTAGGGCAACTTAGATAAATTTTCATGGGAAGTCTTCAGAAAACATGAAAATTAAAAGAAGCCCATTGCTTTGTGTCCAAAACATTGTCATACTGTGCTTTGGTTTTTAGAGTTTTCTGAAATTTGAAAGCACATCTGTTCTTTGTCCTAGAGGTAGCTTTTAAGAACGAAGTGGTTTTGCCATTCCTGTGACATCTGGTTTCTTAACTGTTGAAAGTCCTAGATTTATAAAATCTGTATTTTGAGTTTAGTGAGTCACTTTGAAGCCTTGGATTCTAACCAGAATATCTGATACTAAGTGGTTCACTGCATCATTTGTGGGCTTCAGATGTCCCCACAATGCATCAAAACTCAGATATTTTTTGTCGTTTCTTACCTACTTTTTTTCATGTAGTAAAGCTTAGTACAGTGATTGGAGTAAAAACTGGTCATATATTCTACTCCTTGGCTTGAAATAACTAGAACTTCTTGTGAATCCTTGAAAATGACTGTGAATTAATTGGTTGAGGATTCAAGTGAATTCAGTCTACAAAACAGAAAAGCTCTTCACTGACTTTCTTGACTAGATCTCTTTTGAATATAATGGGAACTTAGCTATCGAACACACCTGGGGACACCATAGGAAAAAGCGTCTTAACATGTAAGCTTGACACCTTTCATCGCTCATAAAAGCTTTTATGTGAAATTAGCAAAGAATGAAAGTATCATCAGAGAAGGTGAGTTATTTATGTCAGTTCTTCAAGAAAAGGGATTATAGTGTTGAGAGCTATACAAAACTATACAGTTGACGAGAAAAAGTTTGAGCATAGGGTGATGAGTGTGGAACGGCGTGAGGAGAAAAGAGAGGTGATGGATGACAGAAGAGAAAAGAGATATGATGATGGATATATTTGACCTTTCTTTGAGGACTGAGCCTTTTTGTAGAATTGTTTGCATAGTGATAAAGCAAAATAATGTCATTAACATTCTTCTACCATTAATGCTATTTCAGGATGGTAAACAGTATTTTTGTTAAAAATATTTTTTCTCACACCTTTTCCTCCACTACCACTGTGCATTGAACTGACACTTCCCTACCTCCATTCTTGCAAATCTGATTTCCCTTTGCTGGGGACTCTAAGGTTTTCTTAGCGTTTTAGGACAACAAGATTCCTTCAACGTGTATGCAGCCCAGTTCTTCATGACAGTGGCATCAGATGACCACACTCTCTCATTACAGAAGGAAGCTGATGAAATATGGTCTAAGCAGCCATATTTCCATCAGTGATAGGAATTGTCTAGGCCTGCAGATGACAGTTAATCAGAGCTGATGACCACAACAGCTCTGTGAAGTGATCACCCTTCAAGTAGGTGACAAACACCTATCCTTAGTGAGGGAAGTCTCTTGAAATACATCCAGATATTTTTAGACAGAGTTACTTAAAGGCCTCTGCAGCGTATACTGAAGTAAACAGCTGGGGTATGTAAGGCATTGAAGCCTCTAGCTGCTCATTCTGTCCTTTTGCTGAAGGTTACTGCCATCACAGAAAAAGCTAACAGAAATGAATCTGCAATCATGTTTCAACAGCTGCCATTCACAGGCTGATTTATGAGGTCAAGCTCTACAGCTGAGGTATGGATTGACAACTTGAGTGGCTGAGGTATTGACTATTGGGATCAGCAACATCTTGAACCATTGCAGCTAAATCCAGGAGTGACTTGACTTTATAAATTTTAAAGCTATTTTTTTGAAATTTATTGCACGATGTGCCCCTGAAATTGTCTTATGAGACTAGAATAATGTGAAACTAGGCATTCACACAATGTCAGGTTTCCAAATTAAAAGGATTTCAGCTTTTTAAATTAATCATCTTAGTATTGTATTACTATAAAACGGTGCTTATAAGAGAAATTGCAGAAAAGAACAAGAAGAATGAGCAGAGTTCTTGAAAACATGACCTCTGAAGAAAGGATTTGAAGTAAAAAAATGACTGGAAGTGATATAAAATAGCACTCTTTGATATGCAAAAGGTAGTTACAAAGAGGAAAGGAATAATCTGTTCTCTGTGACAGCCTTGGATAGAACAAGAAGTAATGGTCTTAAATTAGAGCAAAGGAAATTTAGATTATGTATTAGAAAAAGATTTTCAACCATAAATCATGGAAAAGGACTGTATAGGGAGACTGTGGAATTTTCATTACGGGAAGCTGTTGAGTACAGAATGGGAAGACAACTTTCAAGACTGAATAAAGTGAAGGTGATGCTGGAAAGAATGATAAACTCTTAAAATTCTTTTTTGAGATCTGTTTTCTTTGCTACTGGAATGCCTAATGTGGCATATGAACTTAAGTACAATTTAAATGAAAACAGCCAAACCAATGGCCAAACAGTGTGAAGAATGAAGGACATACAGGTTCATTGACTAACTGATTATGCTAGGACTGATTTACTACTGTGCTGTGAAATGACTGACATATTAATATATTTAGTTTATGTAGCTGGGGAACAAATTGAATAATTAAAAAATGACTAAAATGCCTTCCCTTCCCCTCTTCTTTTGACTTTAAAGTTATTTTAACTATTTTCTGCTTTAATTGGATTGTGATAGGCAATGAAAGAAAAGGCTCTTTCCACTTCCTATTGTACTAAGGCCTTAAGTACCAGCAGTCTGCATAGCTTATACACAATTGCTTCTACTACTTTGTTTATCCAAATGATTTTTGAATGATAAACAAATACTACCTGAACTGCCCAACATGTCTTCCTCTGTTTCTGATCAATCTACCACAGAGTTAGGATCTGATCTATCAGTGCTGATGCTGCTTAATCCAACTATGACTGGTAATTTCTGTTTTCAGTTGCAAACCAGACCTAAAAATTTAAGAAAACCATTCTATTTACATTTTTTAGATTTAGGTAGTCATTAGGCTCATAAAAACTGACTCTGAAAGAGCTCTTTCTTTGTGAGATTATGTCAGTTTAGGAAAACATTCTGGTTTATACCAGGTCTGTCTGGTGAAGTCTAAGACATTTCTGTGGCTAGCAATAAAAGCTACCCTTCACAAGGTGTTCCAGGAGAGGCTTTCACTGTGGTAATACTTAACATTACACATTTCACTATGGGGTTATAAAGATAGCTGGAATACCTCTGTCGTAATTTAGCTAAAATATTGTAAAGGTTAATGGCTTATGAGGATAACGAACTCCACGAAAGGTCATATTGGGTAAACTCATAAAAGCAAACATCTGGAAACAGACTAACAGAATCACGGAAGCACTGAGGTCAGAAGGAGGCTCTTAAGATCAACTGGTCCAGCCCTCTTGCTCAAAAAAGGTCATCTAAAACAGGTGTCTCAGGAAAGTGCCCATTTAGGTTTTAAATATCTCTAAGAACGGAGGTTCTGCAGCCACTTGGGGAACTATTCTCATATTGTGTATTCAGGTGCACTGTAAAGAAACTTTCTGTTATGATGTATAAGTGGAATTTTCAATATTTCAATTTCTGCTTGTTACCCCTTGTACTTTCACAGATTAATATTGAGAAGTTTCTCAATCTATCTTCCTCATTCCCTCCATCAGGTACTCCTACATATTGATAAGGTTCCCTCTGAGCTTTGTCTTATCTAGACTGAACTGTCCCAGATCTCTCAACCTCTTCTTCCATGACAGGTGCTACAATCCTTTTATCATCTAAAAGGCTTTTTACTGGAACAGTATGTCCATATTGATTTTTTTCCACGGAGAGCCCACTAGCACTAGAAACAGCACTCTCTGTGAGGGTGACTGAACACTGACACAGGCTACCCAGAGAGGTTGTGGCATCTCCAACCCTGGAGATGTTAAGAAACTATCTAAATATCATTCTGGGCAACCTGCTTTATGTGGCCTTATTTCATAAAATCATAGAATGATTTGAGTTGGAAGGGACCTTAAAGATCATCTAATTCCAACTCCCCTGCCATGGGCAGGGACACCTCCCACTAGATCAGGCTGCTCAAGGCCCCATCCAACCTGGCCTTGAACACTTCCAGGGATGAACATCCACAACTTCCCTGGGCAACCTGTCCCTGTGTCTCACAACCCTCACTGTGAAGAGTTTCCTCCCTATGTCTAGTTTAAATCTTATCCTCTCCAATTTGTAGCCATCCCCTCTAGTCCTATCACTACATGCCCTTGCAAAAAGTCCCTCCTCAGCTTTCTTGCAGGCCCCCTTCAAGTACTGGCAGGTGGCCATAAGGTCTGCTCAGAGCCTTCTCTTCTCCAGGCTGAACAACCCCAACTCTCTCAGCCTGTCCTCATAGCAGAGGTGCTCCAGCCTTCTGATCATCTTTGTAGCCCTCCTCTGAACCCATTCCAACAGTTCTACAAACTTGTTATATTGAGAATTCCAGAACTGGACATAATACTCCAGGTGGGGTCTCACAAGGGAGGAATAGAGGGACAGAATAACCTCCCTCGACATGCTGGCCATGCTTATTTTGATGCAGCCCAGGATATAATTGGCATTCTGGTCTGTGAGCGGATGTTGCTGGCTCATGTTGAGCTTCTCATTAATCAGAACCCCCAAGTCCTTTTCTGCAGGGCTGCTCTCAATTTCGTCATCCCCATCCTGTATTGAAAACATGATTTCCCCAACTGAGGTATAAGACCTTGCACTTGACCTTGTTGAACCTCATGAGATTCACACTGGCCCACTGTTTCAGCTTGTCCACGTCCCTCTGGATGACATCTTGTCTTGCCAGTGTGGCAACTACAATACTCAGCTTGGTGACATCTGCAAACTTGCTGAAGGTGCTCTTGATCTCACTGTCTGTATCATTGATGAAGATACTAAACAGCACTGGTCCCAGTACAGATCCCTGAACAGCACCACTTGTCATGGATTTCCATCTGGATATTGAGCCGTTGACAACTATTCTCTGAATATGACCATCCAGCCAGTTTCTTATCCATCAAACAATCCACCCATCAAATCCATATCTCTCCAATTTAGAGAGAAGGATGTTGTGGAGGCCCCTGTCAAAGGCTTTATAGAAGTCCACATAGATCACATCCATTGGTTTTCCCATGTCCACTGCTGTGGTCACACCAATATAGAAAGCCACAGATTTGGTCATACAGGACTTACCTTTGGTTAAGCCATGCTGGCTGCTACTAATCACCTCCCCATCCTCCATGTGCTTTAGCATGTCTTCTAGGAGGATCTGTTCCATGATCTATTTGAGCAGGAGGGTCGGATCAGATGACCTACAAAAGCCCCTTCCAGCTTCAACCATCCTGTGATTTTGTGATTCTCTGATTCTGTCATAAAGAAAGGTTTCTCTGCTACCAGCCGAGAGCATGTGCTTTGTCCTGATGCTATCTGAGGCTATATGCACTCTCATGCTTTATTGTAGCTTCCAGTATGAACTCTGTAAAGGAATCTCAGTCATGAACTGTGTGCTCAGGTGAACTGAATGGTTGGATGTCATAGTCCATTTAAATATCTCAAATTTATAGGACAACTCTGTCAGTTAAACTATATTTCACAAGCTCATTAAGTAAAGAAAAAATCAAACACAGGCTCAATCCCTTTTGCGCAGATGCATCTAACACATGAATTGTGTAATTAATTGCATCATTAATTCAAGAATTCATTACACATCCTTGAAAAACTCACAAGTTTTGCAGTAACTCACAAATTCTTTCATATGCCTATAAGCAAAACACCTTGCCAATAATGAGAATCCTCACCTTTCCTTCTACCTCAAGGTATGGCCATCCCCTGTGTTGTCACACCAGTATGCACAAAAGCCTCACCAGTCCAACTGCTGTTGGATATACATAAAAATCTCTTTTTGGTAAACTGATGTATTTACACTTTCCAGCTTTGAAAGTTCAATCTATACCATTTCCACAAGTTAGTGGATTCTGAAGAAACTGCCAAGCTGTTAGTATGCAAAAATCTGGGAGATGATATGGACAGCAAGCTGCAGGTTGTAGTGGCTACAAAATATGCTTTAGTTATTGGAGTCCCTGGTGTACTGTGTGGGTGTTGCTCTCACTTTGACCTAATGGAGCTTCTCCCAGCATACGTCAGGTCTTAGGAGGAGCTGTCTGTTACACCAAATCCTCAAAAGAAATCGAGTGAACTGTTATACTGGATAACAACAATCATGCAGAATGTCATGAAGGATCATCACCTAGTAGTAGCCCAAGATCCTTAAGTTCCTCAATTCAGTGTTTAAGGTTTTAACTGTGCCTATCACAATGGTGTGCAGATTTCAGTTCCAAGGCATCACCATGCTAGGAAAAAAATAGAAGATACTGCTAATATCAGACTTACTGAGAGATCTTCTTCAGAGGAAATATTTGAGGATTTCCTCTGTTTGTTGATGCACATTTCACACATTTTAGGTTGCCATTTTTAATCTGTCTTTTCTTTATCATTCTTTTGCCTGTTTTCTGCAGAGCATTTCACATAAAAGCTGCTACTGGAAACAAAAATCAAAGCTGCATGGAACCAGTAAGAATAAATATAAAGCCCTTTGTAGTAAACTGCACAGAAGACTGAAGTAAACTTTAAAGAAAAACAAATCTTTTTTTCATGGCATTCAGCTCTTTAAGCTTCTCAACAGGAACCAGATATTTTGTAGAAAATAGTATGAATGCAGGAAGCCAACACAGAGAATATTAGGTTCAAGAAGAAAGAAAACTACTTTGAAATTCTATTTCACAAGCACATGTATTCTGACAAGCTTAGGACTACCTTCCCACAAAACCAGGGGAGCTCCAGGAGTGCTCCTTACATTAAGAGGCATTCAATTTTTTTGGACCAGTCTCCCTGCTAAAATGGATTCGGAAAGAACTTGAACAATTCCTCAAAATTCCAAAGCACCATTGAAAAATGATTGTGTCAAGCAGCTGTCAACAAATACTGCAGAGCAAGGTACTGTTCAGTATTGAAAAGTCTGGCTTGGTTGGCTATTGGCTCTGCTGCATTTCTAGAGTGAGCAGGTAGCAATTATGTAATATTCTTCTTATGTTCTAGGTATTTATATGCATTGAATGATGATGCAAACTGCAACATGGTTTCAATGATAAACCTTACAGAGATTCTAAGTCAATAACATAACAAAGGGAAAGGCAGGGACAGATGATAAGGAAAATAAATAAGATCTTTGGTGTTTCCTTTTATGCACATAGTAACAACAATATTGCTAGCAAGTCTAATTAGACCACTGGACCAACCTGGCTTGCGTATGAAAAAAAAGTAATCCAAAATACATGCATCTAAATAAAAAACATACCTTTGTTATCGTTATACAGGTAACATATCACATTTTCTGATATAATTGTATAAATGGGTCTAGAAGGGTTGTCATGAACTGGACAAGGCTGCTGACGAAAGTGGCTGAATGACCATTCCTGAAGGTATTTAAAAGTTGTGTAGATATGGTGCTCAGGGACATGGTTTAGTGGTGGACTTGGCACTGTTAAGTTTATGGCTGGACTCAATGACCTTAAAGGTCTTTTCCAACCTAAATGATTCTACTGTTCTGTAAAAATATGTGCTCTGTCAGAATTTCAATTAGAAATTTGAAATATATCTGTGAATAAGAGAGGTATGTTGAATGTGAAATAGTGTTCAGGTTCTGGAATACTGGCATTTATAAAAGCTCACTTAACTTTTGTTGATATGATTTTACCAAATGCTGGAACAGCTTTCATAACCATTGAAATGCCAGCAGGGAAGCTTTAAAGGAAATGTCAAATATTTAGAACATGGTTGGTAGATTCTGTATTTTTTTAGCTCTTTTTCTATTGGTGTTTAAAAACTTGCTCATGTACAATTCATTGTGCTACAGAAAAGGCACATAATGAATCAGCTTAGATGGCTGATATAAATTATTTCACTTTCTTCTTTTCTTTAGTATGAAAACAGTAGCCTTCTGTAAGTGATGATTTTAAACAAATAAAATTATTTTTTCTACAGAGAAGAACTGTGAAGTGTCATGCAATCGGACATACCAAAATTTGGAGTTCCTACATTTTTTCATTCAAAAATTCTCATAAAAGGAAAAAAAATGCTTTATGATTATTAGACTATTACATGCTGGAACCTTAATGTGTCATTTATATGCTCTAAGTTGATCTGTCTGCATTTTAGACATCGTGCTATGCATCAAGCAAGTTAGCAATTCATGCACCTTTTCTAAATCTCTGGGGAGAAACAGCTTCTGACTATAAACTCTAGAAGCAGTTCCCCTCATCTAGTTTAGGCAGTTAACTCAGGATAAGCTAGTTTTTCTTCTGGAAGGTGAATCCCTTTTCCTTTATAGCAGACCAAATTAAAAAAAGACAAAGTTTTTGGTAGTTAAAGTTCAGTAAATAAATTCCTTCCAAATGGCTTATTCAGAACACATGCATGCTACCCAGTTCCCAGTTAACCAGTTCTGATATGCTTTCAGTCTGGGAATGCTTGCAGGTTTCTACTTCCAAATAGTACTTAAAAATTCTGGATCTGTCTAAAATCAGTTACCACTGTTTTGTCCCTTGTTTTGTTCTCCATGGATCCTGTCTATATAAAAATAGTTTGGCAAAATTTTACTAAGTACAAGGACTCAACAGACATACATCTGCAAAAAAAATTACTTTCTTGCCAACACTGAGAGGCCCTTTGAGCTTATTTTTCCCCTCTACAGTTCCTTGGATTTTGACCTGTGGCTTCAGTGTTGTTCTCTTTTAGCATAGAGAACAGCAAGTGGCTAATTTTCGAAGTATTCTATAACCTGGTGATGACGGTGGACTCTCCTGAAACCAGACAAGGAAAGTTCAAATCTCCTCAAGCTACTCAGAAAATTTAAAAAACCAAAAACAAACAAAAAAAACCAAGCCAAAGCAAAACAACACAAAACCCCAAAGCACAACTCAAATTCACACTTGTTTGTGTGTTTAGTATCACATTCCTAGATTCCTGACATCTCATTAGAGAGCTCCATCTCAGAAATAAGCTGAAAGCACATGTAATATTTATTGTTTGCTAGACCTTGCAACAGCAGGAGAACAGGAAAACCAGCTTTGGAATTTGGATGACTGATATGGGTAACTAACTTGGCCTAAGGACATAACCCCTGAAGCTTTTTTAGGTGATGATTTTGAATGCAGGGAGGCAAGTGTCTCCAGTCTAAGCTCTCCTTTTCCTCTCTCAGTCCATGTAATTCCTGGATAACTTAAGTAGTTTCCCGCTCATATTCTCTATCAGCTAATGAAAGGTTCTTCTCTACCATCTACGCTGTAGAGGAGGATAGAAATCCAATGCAAAAAGACCCGTGAATATCAAGCCATGCACAGACTCTGCAGTGCAATGTATAACTGAGTGATGCATGGATGTTTCCGAGGATACAGACGTTCAGGACTGTTGCATCTGCCATCCTTTTATTCATTTCATTTGCATGCACAAATATCTCACATGCAAAGTTATGTCTTTTCCTTTTCTCTTCCCTCATCTCCACTATGCATTTTAATGTCAGTATCAGTCACATACGCAGGTGACAATTTTTTGTTTCTCATTGAGGAAACATGGCGCACAGAAGATGGGCTATGGAGTTCCAGAGCTGGTTAAGTTTTCTGTAAAATGCATTCAGCCTTGGATCATCTTTGGGCTTGCTAGAGCAAAAAACAGTATATATGCAAAGAAAAAAATATATAAAAGAAAAAGAGCCAAGAGACCTTAGTGTGAAATACAATGAAGCATGTGTACAACTAATTGAATAACTATTGTAATATCTCATTGTTCCCAGTAATATCTCTGTATTAGCATTATGCTTTTCTTTTTGCCTGTAATTCAGACTCAATCATGGTCTGTAAACAGAAGGAAAAATACTCATTCAGGTTATTTTTGCCTGAAAAGCAGTTATCGTACTTAAGCAATCACAATGAATGTAGTGTATGGGTTTAGTGTGTCTATACAGCAACACAATGATATGATAGATTGTAATGATTCTATGGTTAATAGTACAGCTTAAAATTAGACTTTAATGTAGCTGTCTCAGTTCATTGAGAGTTTTAAATTATCTAATCTCTCATTTACTTCCATTAAATGTATGTTTCTTCTTTTGAATTCAGCATTCAGAGGCAGGGAAATCCAGAACTATTTCACAGTAAAATAACATCAGAAGTCTTCATTAAAGTCACACAACAATCTATTTATACCCTGCTCATCAATATGAATCCTGAACCCTTAATTGTAATTGGATAAAATCATCAAGAAGTCTAGCCTAAGGTTTTCTTTTTCCTTACTACTAGATCTTAAAGCACTAAGTGTTGCATTTCATCCACAAGGATGGAACTACTGTGGGTACCTCTGAGACCAGAAGTAAAGGAGGATGCTTGGCTGTGTTTGAATTTTGGTACTGTCAGTACCTTTATACACTTCACATGACCAAACACCTGCTGATATTACTGAATTCATTCCTGAATATACAATTTAAAAATTGTTCCTTTGTCAATAAGAATAACTAGTATTTTAAAAAAGAGACTCAATTCAAGAATCTTAGCATATTAAACTGAGAAAATGCAGAAAAATTATACAAGAATTTTCTATCCAGAAAGGAAATATTCAAAAAAATCAGAACTTGTCTGTTTAGCACCGTGTTGTTATTCCAATGAGACCAGTTGTATCTGTTGGACACATTTAAGATTCTTATGGACACCCCAAGAGAAAAAGAGTATGCAAAGTCACAGCAGACATGGAAAGTTTTGAAAATGTTCATAAATAATTGTGGCCCATTTACCTACTTCACTTCCAAAAATGAAGGATTATTTCTACATCTGTTTGTAAAACCGAAGGGGCTGGTTCTGCCTTTTTTGCTGCTCAGCTGTACATGTTGATAAGTCTCTTGCAATATGAGCTCTCAGGAAAGATTGTTTTTTTCTGTCATGGCTCCCTTCCTGATTGAGAATAATGTCTATTTTCCAAATAGCAGAAGCAGAACGTTTACTGAAGATGAGTTATTTCTTATGAAACCATGCTCCCCTCCCCCCGCAAAAAAATAGAGAAGCACCGATATTCCTATAAGATGTAAAAAGGTGAAGCTTGAGTGTGCCCATAGAACTAGAAGACCTGGAGTATGCTGTCCTGTGAAGAGTGTTGTTTCAAGATCCTCTTTTCTCTCAATAAACAAATGCTTTTGATCATTACCTGCTTTTGTGATGAGGAGAAGGTCCTTGTAGCAACCACGTGAGTTTTTAATTGCAAATAAGGGTATTTACAGGGTTCCAGCATCATGTGGTTTGGGTATTTTTGTTTGGTTTTTTGGCTTGGTGTTTTTGTTTGGGGTCTTGCAAGACTTGCTAAACACAGAGCTCTCTTTGAGAATTATAAGCAATTTTGTAACTCAAATACAAAATGAGTACTGGTTCGATAAGACTTTATTGAAAAAGAATTCTAGTAAAGTTGCCTTTTTGTCTTACAGAATTAAAAGGCCACAAGATGTAATTCTGGTCAAGGGTAAAATGTGAAATGATTGTAAAGGTTTCATTCTCTAACTTTTTTTTTTCTATAAATATTTAATAATCTAGTCATTAGAAGTTTTTTGTGTTTTAAATCAGCTGCATTTCCATAAGACTTGTTTAAGCCATAAAAGCAGCCTCTACTTTCATGGTAAATCAATGTTTGCGATACTAAAAAAACCCAAATCACCTGCCACAGTAGTGTCTGTTGTTCCAGCAATTCATTATACCTCTCCGTCATGTATTTTTAGTATTAAAATCTTTCCTATTTGTTAAATATTTATACTCACAATCAATTAATTTTGCTTTCACAGCTCTCATATTTAATTTTTGTATTATGAGTAAATAGGCATACAAGCCCAGTATATTCACCAGCAAGAAATCCTTTGAGCTCAAAGCACAGTAATAGACCCAAATTGCTGTAATAATTTTATTTCATAGTACCAAGATACGTTTATTATTGGTATAGTCATAGATGGTATTAAACACAGGTCTCTGATAATTTCTATTACATAGTTTTTCAAGGTGTTATAGCTCAGCTACAAAACCCTGTTCTGTTCTAAAATTTGGCATAAAAATCATAGACTAATTCCATCTTAGAAAAAAAAAAATCTATGTTAAAGTCTTAGACCAATCCCGTTTTAAAGAAACCCCTTCATTTTGGGGTGTTTGCTTTGTGAGAAGTTCTAATTTTGGTTTTGTTTGAAAGCAAAAATTGTGCAACCAAAAAAATTTCCATGGTGGTAAATATTTTTCTTCTTTAAAGTGTTAAAAGAAGATTAACATGAACAAATGAAACTTAACACCTTTTACTTTCCAATTACAGGCAAGGAATTGTAAATTTGCCAGGGTTGTTTGTAATCTCTAAATTAATTTCTCAGCCATAACTTCACAGTCTTATCATATGCTCATTTTTTTGAATGATATACTAAAGACAAACTTTTGCCACAGCATCTTGCTTTTTTCTTAGCTACATTTGAACATTTTCATTGTCATGAGCCAATTTCTAATGCTGTTACACAACATGCTTTGGAACTTTTCTAATGGGATACTGCAAAAAGCGAAGTATACTCAAAGTAAGTAAGCCAGAAGTCTCTTCAAATATGGCCTGCTAACACCAGCATTGAGGTATTATTTGCATTTTGGGGACAAATACTCAGGATCTTGATTTCCTTGTTCATAAAATCTATACTTGTAGTTCTCAAATAGTTTTGTCATTTTTGTTGCCATCATTTTTTATGTTCCCTTTTTGAGAGATACATGAAGCTTTCCAGACTTACTTCTGTATCTATTGTTCCCTTGGTACTAGATTTAATTTGCAATTGGATGCGAATTATTTATTTTCTTCAAGCCTAGGGTTTCTACTAACTAAATCTTTAAATACCTCTATTTATTGACTACTTGAGACAATCTATCATTCTCATGTTTGTTTATCTACTGTACTTCCTTATTCTTTGTAGAACTTCAGAGGTTAGAAAACCTGTCCTTCAAACACTAGGGCTTTGTGATCTTGGTGTTTTTTTCCTTTTGCTATCTTTCTCAGTGTTATACTTTTGCACATATCTCTCTCTACTTTCTTCATATTTTTCAGACATACTAATATTCTGGCATCCACCATTGTTTGTTGCTTTATGCACCCTTTATGAGATGTGCAATGTAATTGTTCTGTTGCTATACAGGCAGAGGCAAATTTTGCAGCTCCTTGTTTGTTACTGAGGAAGGATGAGTGAAACATGATCAAGGATGGGCTGACTCACCAAAGAGTAGAGAGAGAGAGACGTGAAGACAAGCAACTTTCAACCCCAAAATGTGCTGGTGAGCCTGACTGGAGTGCAAAAGCAACTGCCTCTGAGGAGATGCGGCTTGTCCATCCTGAAAATCCCATCAGAGAGCCAATACCACTGGAAGTCTTGAAGGAGTGTCTGAGAATCTTATGTAGTGGCCAACCAGGTACCTAGGTCTGACATAAGCATGATTTTGCGTGTGTGTGTGCCTGAGTGAGTGTATTTCCTTGGCTTCTGTTCTTTTTGATTCCTATACCAATCAGGTGTTCTCAATAAGTCTAAATTAAATGTGCCTTGTATTAGAATATTTACTGACAGATGTATAGTGGAGATGAAAAAGTCTCACACAGGAATAGCTTCATTATTCCAATATGCAACAATTTCTAGCACTCAGTATGGCACCACTGGTATATATATATTCATAAATGTGTGCATATATGCACCTATGAATGGATATTTTATGAATTTGCCTTTATTTATTCATTTGTTCATATACAAATTATATATGAACATAAAGGCATCATGCATTTAAAATGAACTGACCAAGCCAGGAATCTAACATTTTCAAATAGTGTTCACATGAGAGATTTCACAACAAATTTTCATGTGCTAAAATATAGCATCACGATGGTGTGTTTCCTCCACCTCAGGCTGATCTTTTCCTGTAACTTTGATCAAGGGATAAGCACCAGTGGTGGTCATGATGGATGTGTCTGGTCTGACGACTGCATCCAGCTCAAGGTGGATTCAGAGGAGACAGATAACAAGAAAATACCCAAGGGCTTATCTATGGTAATGTGTCCATCTGGCCACAGTGCTCATTGGTGTATGACATAAACCAAATTTGGAAGAAACTGGCATCAGCAGTCAATATGCAAATATGACTGAGTCAATCATCTTACTCCTTAAATTGTGAGCAAAAATAAAAGCCCTTTGAGCAATCCTAAAATGACAGTGGTCTGCACACCACGATCTCCCCTTGAGCAGGAACACCTCTCCAGTTATTCCTTGAGGGTGAGAGAATCCTTATCATGTCAGATGCTCAGTAAGTGAATTGGGAATAATTGCATTGAAATTTTGTAATCTTGGCTAAGAGATATAAAATACTAATTGTGCATAAATCATTGACTCATGTCTGGGGCTAACTTTGGATCCAGCTGCATCAAGGCTGTTCTCTGAGAATGGATTTACAAAGCAAGGGGATCCTCTCTAAATCTTGTAACTCAATGGGAGGTTCTCCCTGACAGTTTTATCTGATCCTATCCTCTATGCAGCAAATAATCAAACACTGTACCTTGTTAAGCCACTGTTATGGCCCACTCCCATCACCAGTAGTGTTATGGGCCACCCTGACCTTCACAGTCTAAGAGGGAGGGTCTTTTGATAACTGCATGGCAAATTGGAGACTGACAAATCTCCCAGGGTGAATTCAAATGCAGTAGTTATTTTGGACACAGCCAAAATCATAAACCAGTTATTCAGGTGCATTCTGAGTTGCAGCTTCTCAAAGCTGCAAAACCAGATCCCAATCTGTTCAGATCCCAATCTGATATCTTGAACACAGCCAAGCTTGGTAAACAAACTACAACACAACTTGGATGCAATACAATACTTCATAGCGCCAAGGAAAAAGAAGATAAGAGTGAGAAAGAAGTAGCAGGGGAAAAAAGAAAAATAGTCACCACTCCTGTGGGGCTCAGCAGTTCTTCTGGAAAATGTGGTCCATCCAGCAGCCACTCTTCCTGCAGGAAGTAGTTCTTCTTCAGGCCAGTAGGTCAGTCCTTCCTCAGGCTGGTTCCATGGGGTGCTGGGCATGTGCCCTGTGCATTCTTGGCAGGCTCTATTTAAACAACAAGTCTATGCCCCCTTTAGCATGTGAGGGGTGGTTTTGCTGTGAAAGTTCTTTAATCAAGGCATGTGCAGAAGCTCCTTTGGGAAGGTTCTGGAATTGAGGCTGGGGGCTCAAAGGTCACTGGCTGTTCAACAGACCCTGGCCAGAATAACCTCTATCTTGACCCTTTATGTATGCATGTGCAGTCACGTGGCAGGGTGCATTGCCTGCTGCTGCACCTTCTCCCCCTCCTTTGTAGCAGGTGCCCAGGGCAGTCAGCCCATTGACAGGTGAAGAGGAAGAGAGCAGTGCCTGCATCTACACCTCCTTTTCTCATTGTTAACCAGGAGTCACAGAAAAGCCCTTCAGGTGCATGTAGTTCTGCACTGAGAGAATGTTGACACAACAAAAAGAAGTTGGTCTTTACAACCACTCACACATTTACTATCAAACTTTGTTATATCTCTGTTTTATATCAATAATCATATTACTCATTCTCTCTTATGAGTGCAGTGCAGCAATCTGTCACTCCATCAGCAATGGACTTGTGTACACTGCACTCTGAGCAACCTGATCTAGTTGAAGATGTCCCTGCTTATTGCAGGGGGCCTTAAACAAGATGGCTTTTAGAGATTCCCTTCCAGCCCAAACTATTCTGTGTTCCTATTACGTGATTCTATACAATAAATTTGTCTTTTAAAAAGTAAAATGTCAAAATCTTGCCTTAAGTACATTAGAAGACTTTATTTTTTTCTTTTTAAATGGTTCTTCATGATTTTTGGTTTGTTTCTTTTTCATTTTCTTCTAGGATTTAAAATATGGAAAATACACAACAAATTCTTGTTTTCTAATTATGAAGTGATTATGCTTCCTGTTATTCCACTCCACATCCTCCTTTTTATTTATTTTCCCAGTTCTTTGTGATTCCCTGTTGTTTCTATAGCACAGCTGATAGCAGACAAATAAAAACTACTGCCTGGCTTGCTAACTAACACACAAGTTTGGTTTAGTTTCAGATTTGCTGTCAGCTTGGCCTGTGCATTCATCCTTGAGACATGCTTCTCTCAAACAATTCCTTCTTGTCAACAGACACAATTTCTTTGAAAATCAGTTCACAAGTGATGAGTAGCTGCCTTTTTCTTCTTCTAATGAACTGGTGATGCTCCCCTTTCCCTCTGGAGAGTGAAGTGATGTCTCTTGTTCAGAACCATTGTGGCAAATTTGATGGGAAGACCAGACGTGTTCAGATGCACAACACTGCTCTTTTATCTGCACATTGGGTAGCCCCTGATAGGGAGGACAAACCCGTATAAAGCAGAGACACAAACATCCGCATAGAAGTAATGTGGGGTTTTGTTCCTTTTCTGCTGAAAATTTATTTTCTCTGTAACTTCTGGGAAGATAAGATGCAATGACAAGACCCTACCACCATTAAAAAAAACAAACAAAAAACACCCCAAAACAATTGGGAGAAATCACACATATAGGATACACGAAACCTATTTTTAATAAGTATGTTACACCCCCTAAAACAGAAGATATGAAAGAAGAATTCAGTTTGATATCACATTGGATACTGAACATGATAATGCCATCAGTCATGAGAAAAGAGGCAGCTGTATTTAGAACTGCAAGTGTTCTTTCCAAACAAATTACTGAAAGTTTGCAGTTAGATTCAAAGTAGAATGCAATTCCTTCCCTTCCCTCCTTTTCTCCTTCCTTCCCTTCTCCCCTCCCTTCTCCCCTCCCACCCTTCTTCCTTCCTTCCTTCCTTCCTTCCTTCCTTCCTTCCTTCCTTCCTTCCTTCCTGCCTTCCTGCCTTCCTGCCTTCTTTTTTTCTGAAAAAAAAACAAACCAAAAAACCATAAGGCTTTAAGATCCTTCTCAAAAAATGGAATTTGGAAAAAACTATCAATCACAGAAGCTGAGAAAGCAAATATATTCCTGGAGAGTTTAAATTCATAATAGTCAAGAGTCTTTGCATACAGAATTTTATTTTAAATACATATAAGAAAGTGTGTCTATGTGTACATATTTGAAATGAAAATATCCCCCAAAATAAGTTGCAGGAAACTGAAGATGATTTTCTAGTTTTTTTCCTGTTCTTTTTACTGCCATTGAGAGATCTGATTTATTGATGATCTTTCACACCAACAAAGCTTTATGGCTAAATAAGATGAGTAGCATAAATTATTATAAGACTGCAGAAGAAAATTTTGAAGAGTGGATTCTGAGCTTGTCAGATATTGCCAAGCTCTCAGGATGAATATCTGTTTGAAAGGTTATCCATCAAATTAAATTATATACGGAGAAGGACTGAATGGAAGTTCTCAAAGATACCACAACATGGTATTATCTATTAATAAAATGTTGCAAAATAAAAAGAGAAATCCCAGAGTAATTTTTGAGTAATTAATACCCTTTTTATTTTCTATACACTTTTATAAAATGAATCAACACAGTATATATACAAAAACAATCTTTCTTTGGGATTATTTTAATACCATGAAACTGCATTGAAAAATACACTACATATTAGAAGTAACAGAGAATTAGTAACCAAATCTGAAAAATTTCCAAAGAAAACTGACCTTGAGAACTGTAAATGAAAAAGGAAGTATTAATCAGTGTCTGAAAGACAGGCAACACTGTTCCTGAGGACACCCTGATATTTAAGGCATACTTTCATACAGAAAAAGATCCATTAAGAAAAGAATAATATTTTTTTTTCTTACTTTTTGACTCCTTGCTGAGGTTGCAGTGACAGTTTATCTGGCGCCAATAGATGCAGGTCTCTTATTAGCTTAGTTAATGACAAAATTAAATTTATGAAAATATATATCAGGGCATTAGGAAACATTCAAAAATTTTAGCCAGTATTTCACTGTGATTAGCTTAATCTATAATGATCCATGCTGGGGATTTTTGCGCCTTGCTGTGATAACCACTGGCTGACCAGGTTCATAGGCAAGATTTTGGACATCCTGGGGTCTGATTGGTATGTGTCAAAAATGACAATTTTCCATCTCTGGACACTGGTGAGCGGGGAAGACCGTGACTGCAATGCATATAAAAGAGCATGGCTAGTATATGGGTATTAATACTTTAAATACAATCCACTGTGCAGAACTGATATGTGCAGCAGCTGAGTAAAACATCCACATTCGATCCTGCTACCAGCTAAAAGCAGTGGCTCATTCAAGTGAACTTGAGATAAGCAGTTAGAAAAAATTGAGAGTTGAGGAATACATGAATATCAACTACATGCTGAACAGGTTTAGAATATTCCCATAAAATATTAATTCTCATATGCAGCAGTTCAGTCTCACACGACACATAATAAGCACATTGTACTCACTTGCAGAAACTAATCCTCTTACCTTTCCAGACCATGGTTAACAATGCTTACTCTTCAGTAGCCTGCTGTTATCTCTGCTCATTTCTCACTGCAGTTTCTCACACTTCTAGAAGACTGACCTTCTAAAATAGCTCCTTCCAGTAGGAAAAATCTTTGTATGGGTCCTACTGTCATAAATTTAATGAAATAATTTTCACTTTGTTTTGTAAATATCTCTCTTTCGGAGAAACACATTCCTAGTCTAAATATTTTTACCTTCTTGGTCATCCTTGAAAAAATATTTACATATATGCTAAAGTGAGTAAACTACTCTGCATAAAGGAAGTGACCATATCGACAGAGGTAAAGAGGTTGGAGTAGGTAAGTAACCACAGAGTCTTTTGAATACTGACAATGTAGGAAAGTTCTTTGTAGCTACATTAGTCAATTCATGAAGTTTAAGGCTTGTGAACTCAAGTAAAAATAGAGAAACAAGACTTCTTAGTGAGTTTTCTCAGCAACAAGTTTTACTCTGAGGATGGCAATTCTCAAGGGGTGACCTTAATCACCTGACAGTGATGTACTGTATCATGTTCAGTTGTTTACTTATCTGTTTCTGAAACTGATGGATCAGATACAGGAGCTTGTTTATCATGTTCAACTCCTTGTCTATTTGATTTAGTAAAAGTTTTATCAGATTTAACATGCTATGTATTTATCAGGTGATATGTGTGTTTAAAGTGCAATGCAATAGATAACGATAGTGCTGTGAGGGTAAGGATTCTGTTAGCATTTCCATTATAAACTTCATTTACCAGACCTTATCACTGAGCCACAGATCACTGGTTGTCAGCTCAAATGCACTTTTAAAAATAAAATCATATTTATACTGGTTTGACTATTTTGTAATGAGAGAGCCAGTCTTAGATATACTTATTGTTTTAGAGGTTTCTCACTTAGTACAGAAAAAAATGACTTCCAAAAGCAAGCAGAAGTTTTTATTCCATGCTTTTATGCACAGAACTCACATTATCATTAATGGGTGTTACATCTATATCTCATTTGATAGATCTACATCTCCATACCTTCACTAATGGGCAACACAGCTCTTTTAACTTAAACATAAATAAACAAATGTTTTTGAGATATTTCAGCCTTCTAGAGTAAACTAAGGCATGAAGAAATAATAAAATAAATTATGTTGTATTTAAATTGGGTAAATAGGTTCTTTCCAGCAATTTTTATGCTAATAAAATGATGGGGTCTGCCTGCTTGGGAGGGAGCTGTCAGGAAATTTTTACGGTGAAAGAGAAGTTCTGGTGTTTGTTAGACTGCACTCTTGCATGGTGAGTGACAGTTTGTGGATACTTTCTTCAGCTTCCTCCAGAAGTTACTGTTCCCATGAATTTGAAACCTGCTTTAGTAGGAACACAGATTTCTGAAGAAGCTGCTCTCTAGTGCAACTCCTAGCTAGCAGGTGTCAAAGAAGACAAGAGCCTGCTGTGTAAGTCCATGCAAGACTGATCAGTTTATGCAGGCTCATGAAGAAGCAGGGACCATCCTGAACTCACACCATCATAGGACTCAATAAGCTGTATTGATGAGGGAAAAAATCATCCATAAATCAACTATGGGTTTTTCACATATATATTCATATAAGAGGATTCAAAAGGAGTTATATGCATTGAAGGGATCCCAGCAATATATATATATATATACCAACTGCAAGATGATAGTTCAAAATGTTACTTAAAAACATTTCAATAAGCAGTCAGAATAGCTAAAATATACAAACAGTGGAATAGACAGTTAGTTGTTCACTATTCTCGCAATTGAGGGTGCAGAATATCATCCCCAGCAGCAGAGTACGAGCACCGGCACCAATGGGTTAATTTTCTGCTCTGTGGAGAGAAAAGCATGACGGGTTTAATGTATGATATTCCCAGGTCTTATTGCACGAAACATCAGCTTGAGCATAACTACCATTCACAGAACAGAAGGAAGCAGCAGCCCATTTTCTGCTTCTTAACTGCAAAGTATTTTTTAAAATAGCTAAATAAACAGATAAAAACCTTAGTTCATGGGTCTGGCTTTCAAGCTTGGTAAAGAGATCTGGCATATTAAAACAGGTCTTTCTGTAATTCAGGAGTGTTTAGAGTCTGGATACCTTGCATTGGCCAGATCTTTTCTATTTTCCTTTATCTCAGTTTCCCAGATATAAAAGGTATGTTGGTATCAATCGTCCATCTATGATAAGTAGCAATGAGGTTTTGAAGCTTGGCTAGGGTAATCCTGTAACCTTTGCAGTGCAGGCTTACATCACTGTACACACAAATCTGTGTGCATTAAAGTGGAAAAAATAAATTTTCTACTGTCAACTGACAGGTACTGCTGTGGTTTTCACCGCCTGTGTACTGCCTCATTGCCATGCTGACCTTGAATTTTACATTTACAAGAATATTGTGATGAAGTTAGTTGTCAGGATTTTGTTTGGTTTTCCCATTGCAAAAAGGAGGTCTATAAGTTCAAACAGATGATAACATACTCTCATCTCTGAAGTGAGAATAGGTCCTCATCAAACTGCCTCTTTTATAGAACTATGTTAAAAAAATGTTGCTTGCTGACCTCTATGGTGTCTATATTTGTAAAATGAGTTGTTCTTCTAAAGACCCATTTACCTCCTTGAAATATAAGATGATTCCCTTTCAGCTTCAGTGAGACCAGGATTTAAGCTTAAGAGACTTGTCCATATTCAGAAATGAGTAAGAGACATCTAGTGCAGGTCTTGTTCTAACATCTTTAGCACAAAACCATTCTCGCGAAATTTTTCCTTTTGGCTCTCTTTTGCCCTGTGTCGTGTGATGGTTATGTCTTTCTAAATCTCCCTGTTGTAATATTGTAGCCTTACTGGCATTGCATGAATTACTGTACAAAGTTCACAGCAGTAGAGAATCAGGCCATTTAAGTGAAAACTATTGCTGCATTTTAATGTGCTTTCACTAAATGGAGGGCTTTGCCACAACTTCAATGCTCTGATGAAAGTTCTTTTTTACGGTTAATGTCCGTGCCATTTCGTACAATGTTATAAATATTTATTGTGAGCAAAACATCTCTTCAGCATTCTCAGCAAGTATTCACAAACAGCATCCATATGGTATTTTCAATATTTTATGTTAATATTTGAGTTGGTGTTATAATGTCAGCAGGAGCTCTGAGGCTGGTGTGATGGAAATCGAAAACTGCTATCAACATTAACACTACATTTCTGCTGCCTCTTCAATAGCTCATGACAAATGTCAATGCTAATCTTGCCCTGCTGCTATGAAAAATGCCCCTAAAACAAACTGTAATACAGAAAACATTTGAAAACAAAAATAAAATGGTATAAGTTTTGAATACTTAGATGGGAAGCAGAAGTGCATACTCATGAATAATGCCATTTCAAAATAAGGTAAAATACCTTATGTCTGCATAGTCATCAGATGCCAGGAAAGAAAATAATAAAATATTCTGTTTCTGCTACTGGTTTAATCAGAAATTAGTTGGAACATTGTGGAAATATTTTTAATGAAGCGGAGAATGTTGTGGGAAAAGAAATCAGAGTTCTTACTCAGGAAAAAAATTTAAAAAGGCTGTTTTTGTGAAATGTTAAGTTCTAGGATATATGGTGATATATAGACATTTATGTAAGATATATATAGAACCACCTAGAATGTGGTTCTAGGTTATTTATTCTTTCAAAGAGGAATTTTTTTGGCTATCTTGACAGGAATCCAATTATGAGAAACAGTGTTTTGAGGAATTCAGGCTTCCTTGCTGAAAAATTTAAACTTATATGTTCCCAACGTTACCTGCATCTTTTCAGATATAAATAAACAAGGCCAGATATAATTCTCCATTGTTGTACTCTTTGCTTGACTCTGAGAGCAGATATGGCAGAGCAAAACCAAACAGAATAAAAAAAAAATACAGAACAACGTAAAAGCAACTTTGTCCCTTTTCTAATTGTTGGTGGTATTATAATATTTTGGATGATTGGCCCATCTGCTAGTTAGTCTACTTAATGATGAAAATTAAATCTCACAGCAGGAGGTAGCAGCTGTAGATAAATATACATGCCTACTTGAAGTATGGATGATAACTGATCTGAACCAGTCTCTGGAGTCCAGAATTGCCATGACAGACTTGCTGCTAAGCATAACCAGGTACCTCATCTGTCCTGACACTGCAGCTTCTTCATGAGATTACTTTAGACTCTGAATTTCATATTCGGTATATATCAGATCATGTCTGTGTTGAAAAACACTAAAACTAGACAGGTCTTAAAAAGGACTTGTCTCTAGTGCTGATGTCATCCATTTCAAAAAGTAATTCCTCGTCCCATGTCATATCCTGCAAATCAATTTGCCCCTTTGGACATGGTGGACTACATCCACACAACACAATTTGAACGTGGTGGGTCAAATGATATAATTAATGAATTTTTGTAGAATTGTTAGCTTCAAGTATCTGCAAAAATGAGAAGTCTATGTTGTAACTGACTGGATTAATGTACAGTATTTGTTGCATACCCTGTTATGTGACATAATCATAGAATGGTTTGGGCTGAAAAGGATCTTAAAGATTATCTAGTTCCAACATCCCTGCTGTGGGCAGGGACAGCTCCTACTAGACTAGGCTGCTCAAGGCCACATCCAACCTGTCCTTGAACACTTCCTGGGAGGGGGCAGCCACAACTTCCCAGGGCAACCTGTTCCAGTGTCTCACCACCTTCCTCATGATGAATTTCTTTTCAATATGTAGCCATCCCCGCTCCATCCTATCATTATATGTCTTTATAAAAAGTCCTTTCAGGTCTGGCCTCCTTCAGGTACTGGAAGGCTGCTATAAAGTGTCCCTGGAGTCTTTTCTTCTCCAGTCTGAACAACCCCAACTCTTTCAGCCTGACCACATAGCAGAGGTGCTCCAGCCCTCTGGTCATCTTTGTAGCCCTCCTCTGAACCCATTCCAACAGTTCCATATTCTTCTTCTGTTAGGGATTCCAGATCTGGACACAGTACTCCAGGTGGGGTCTCACAAGAGGGGAACAGAGGGGCAGAATCACCTGCCTCAGCCTGCTGCCCTGCTGCCCAGGACAGGGTTGGCCTTCTGGGCTGCTAGTGTACATTACCAGCTCATGTTGAGCTTCTCACCAATCATGTCAGAAGGAGAATACTGATGAACTGCAGAGAACAGTGCGAACAAATCCTGGTGTGATTTTATCCATACTGCTTAGTGTAAACAGTGTCTGGAACAACTTGTATTCCCAGAATATCATCCAGATTTTGTTTCACAGGAGTCAGTCTGGGAGAGAAATATCTTACATACAGTGTGGACGAATAGCTAATTTGACCATGCAGACAACATAACACACACAATGAACATGATTTACACTTCTGTCTAGGTTCTCTGGACAGTAATTATTCCAAAGCAAAATTTACAGAGTGGAAAATTTGAGATATATATGGGCATATTTTCCTCTTGACATGCTGACAAGTCCAGCTGAGGGAGAAAACATCTATCAGCCTTGTACTGGATAAAAAGGAAAATAAGAAAACTGTTACTTCTTGATAATTTCTTCCCAGGGTTATGACAAGGTCACCTAATTCCTCTTTGGAATGAGTACATGCTACAACACTGAATCTTATAACCTGAACTCTGAGAAAAGTGGGACCACATATATACATTTCATAGACACTGATTTCTAATGATGATGGTAACAATTTTGCTGTTCCTAGTGGAAGGCTACAGGCTTTTTACTTGAATCTATATATGACATGTTCCCACTTTCTGATAATAAGATTTTGCATGTAACAGAGTTTAGGGGAAAAAGAACTGAACAAGGGACTGCCTGCATCTTATAGCAATTACTCCTAGTTGCTGTCCTTTTCACAAGAGGTCATTGTGATTTAAATGTTACCTGACATGTCTAAGCCTGGATTAACCCATATGGTGTTTCAGTCAGCTGAAACACATGTTGCAATTAATCCCTACTATCCAGAATATCATGAGGTCTCAGACTGAATTATTCAAGTGCAGAAAGTCCTACCATGATTTCTAGAGATAGATCAAGAAGAGGAGAACAGATACAACAAATGGAAAAATCATGTAAGAATGGAGCTTGTTCAGTTAGCAAAATCCCAAAGGACTTTCAATGAGCATGAACTGAACAACACAGTCTAAGTATGTGACTGTACACCGGTGAAACGATATCTATAAGACAGACCACATGCTCAGTATGTCTAGAATCTGCTGATTTTATAATCCTGTGATTTTCTTGTTGACTGGAGGCAATCTGCATGAATATGCCTGGAATTTAATCACTAGAGTGGGTGCAGGGATATTAAAGTGTTCTGACCATGCCTAGATGCGTTCTTGTAGGCTCATAAAGTAGCAAATCTCTTTATCTCTTGATTCCCTAGCTTTTTGAAGGAGGAAAACTACTTCTGCCTAAACCCAATGACTGAACCTTTATATTTTAATTCTGAGATAGACATTTTCATTTGTTATGTATTCAGGAGCTCACTGTCAGCCACTGTACCCTCTGAGGATCTGTAAGCATGATAGAGAAAGCTGACTCTCAAATTATTGTATCTACTTGTGGCAAGACGGAAACATTTGTTTTACTGTCTGCTTCTGGGACAAGATGAATTTATCCATACTGACACAGGTTATTGGATCACAGATCCTACAAAGTTTTGAGCTCAGTGGATGCTGGGCGGTTTTGCTTCTCAAAGAAAAAAGGTCAGTCTTACTGATCTTGCAGTTTTGCTGACCTCTGGCTCAGCTCAGAGCTTCCTCAGAGCTGCTGTGATGTGCTGGCACTACAGGATCCACTAGCTAGGAGCCATAGTCAGAAGCCATATAATTCAGATCAGTTGTGTGCAAGTTTGTGAGTTGGTTAGACTTAACGATCCTCTGTTAATTTCCCCTAACTCTTGGCTCCTGATTGTCATCACAGTATTCCTCTTAAAGGCTTAAATTCAGTCTGTAAAGCATGCTCTATCTCTTTTAAAATATTTTTTTTACCTGTTTTAACATCTAGCTCCATTAGGATCCCTATTTCTACAGTGCTTCTCTGCATTCCTTTCTATTATGAGTCCTGTGTATGTGGGTGTTATGCCCCTGTAGTTCCCTATGGGGTGGGTGAGTCACACTTTTTCATTTTGGTGTCATGGTATAGCATTGAGACTCAAAAGTACACAAGACCTCACTGAAATGATGCAGGGTAGTGTTGCTGACAATTGCTAACCACTGATTTTATATTTTTGTATTTTGGTAGACAGGAGATTAATTTGTGTGCTACAGTTTCACTTCAATATACTTTTGTTGTACCCTTATCTCTTCCTGTCAACAAGCCAGTCTGTACTTGTAGACACAACAATATATATTTCCTTTACTCTGTTTGATATGGTTCATAGTATGAATAATGCTGAACTTCATAAAACTGAGGATGTAAGAGCTATTTGTTTGTAAGTATCAGCATGCAGAAAAAAATCATGAATTATTTGTTAGGAACAACGTTTGCTTGAGAGATCTGCATTCAAAGTTCATATTTTTCCTGCAGGCTAAAAATTAAAAGGAAAGTCTTTCCTGACATTTTACAGTTGAGAGTCACAGTTGTTTAGCTCCAGTCAAATGAAAATGTCATGAAGAGCTTGAACTCATATAGTATATTGAATGGGAGATAATCTGTTAGTGATAATGGATAATGTATCCTGGAAATGAGATGTTTATCAGTTCTTTTATAAGCAGTAATGAATTAAGCCTAATACCACCTCTGAGGTAGATAACTATTGTTAGCTCCTTTTGCTGGGTGGAGATTGAAAGGCTTGGAGAGGTGATTTGCCCAAGGCCACACTTGAAATAACAGTAGAATCCAGCATTATTAAATCCAGGAGTCTTTTAAATGCTACTTATTGAAAAAGCATTAGAAATGAGTGGATTTAGTTCTTGCATTGGGGAAAAAGTAGCTAAATTTTTTCTACTATGTAACTAACAGTGAACAGTTATGTTATATATTCTTTTATAAAAATATTATAATAGTAGTATTAATATTAATAGTAATTGTAATCATAATAGAAAAATAGTCATTATACACAATCATAATGAATATTTTAGATAAAATCTAGCCCATTCAAACATGGATTCACATAAAATTCCCACCAGAAATGACACTACTGTAAAGTGCAGAGATTAACATTAATCTGACCTGACCTAAAATTAAATTAATCATTTTCTGAGTCAGCACAAATAATGTAACATTTGATAATACTTCATAACATTGAAATATTGCTGCAGTTTAATGGAAATTGTGAAAAGAAAAGTTCTGATGATTTAAATTCATTTTGTTGGAGAGTGTAAAAGAACAAAGAAGCTATCAGAATTCCTTAGTCATTGTCATTTTTTTTCTACTGAGTAACTGTTAATTGCTCTGAGGAGACAGAAATAGTCATGAAATACAGAAAAAACACTATTCATGAAAACTGTGTCCACTGTGTTGCAGTTTACATTAATACTGGAAGAATATTCAAGTTCTTCGAGTCAGACACGACTTTTACTACCAAAGTTAATGCATTCTATGGAATAGACTTAACATTTTTGCCAAGTCTGCCTCTTGATGACCAAGGAGGCATTTTTTTTAACATAAGGATTTTAAGCATCCTTTTTCTTGCAAACGTTCTGGTACTATTTTCATTTTAAACATCGTGTTCAAAATCAGGATCATTGTGTTCACAAATCAAGATTACCATGCAGCTGGATTTCTCAGGTTCTAGCAACTGTTTTGTCTATTTTTTTTTTAATCAATGCTTATACAAGGCATAATAAGAATATCTTTTCCTATTTAACCAGATTTCAGGGCACCAGGCAGCCTGTGACAAGCTTCTGGGAGTGCTAGATAGCTTTTCTGTGTCTGTGTGAATTCACAGCAGTGTCAGTTTTACTGCTCACACATTGTACAGTTAGTTCATGCAAACTCTAAACTCAACATAGGCCAAAGGCACTGGCTCTCTTATGTATTCATGTGGGCACTTCTATTTTTCTCCAGGGAATATTGGATGGATTTAAGGTAGTTGTACAGGCTGGTTGTTCCACGTCTGGAATCTGAAGCTGGCATTTAATTATTTAGTGAATAATTCAAGGCTTTGAGCTTCATTTGGTCATAACCTTCTAAATGATTTTGTAAGACTGTGGAGCAATAACTTTTCTGTTGCTATTGGCTCCCTTTGTAATCAGTCAGAGGAGATAGGATAGTTAATCTGATATGAAACTAAATCAATCAACTTTGGATTTTGTAAACCTGCTTTTGCAGGTGGTTCATTATTAGAAGGTGATTGGGAGTAGTTCCTTGTAGAGGAGATTTGGATTGAACAAGTTCACAGAAGTTTGGAGAAAAACCCGAGATCTACAGAGAAGAATTCGGTTGAAATTACTGTTTTGATTGTTATGAATTTGCCCTAATCATTGTTCTTAAAACTATTTCCATGGGCTCTTTGAAAAGAGTTTCTCCTTAAGAGAGGACAGATCCAGAATATACTTCTCTCACTCTGTCTCTATATTTGCTACTTTGCCTTAAAAATGTCAGTGCACGATTCTCCTTCTACATTAAGTGGCTTTGGAAAGCCATGAAGTTTGCCAGAGGAGCGCTTATCTCTCTCTGCTGACTTTAAAAGGGTTTGCTAAACTAAATAATCTGCAGAGTTCTGCACTGGAGATATCTATAGTTGAATGACATAATTTTCAGCTTTGAGAGAATCTTCCTGTTAAGGTTTTATATTTTCATGTATGACAAAATGTAAACAAATAAAAAGGCTGAAAGTGATTATTTTGTTTTCTGCATGTTGCCATACTTTTCAAAAATGGCAGAGTACAAGTTTACTTATTTTACCACAAATGCATTTTGTTTTACTCAAATTGCTAAGCTCATTCTCTGCAGTAATCATCTTGACAGATGTACAACTATTTTTTTTTCAAAAAACTTGGAACATGCAAATTGGGTGTAAATAGAGATTATCCCTCCTTATTATATACTTTTATATAACACGTATATCCTTGTACAGCTGTACCAAGTACCTTCCATTGATGCTATTTCTCTCACACTTAATCATTGGCTACATGTAAGTTTAAATGAAATTTCAGATTTTGATCAGATCAGTGTTAAAGTCAGTTGCAATCTGAAGGCAGTCACAATGGTTATTGTACTACTATCTTTCTGAAAAAGTAAACGTCCCTGCCATGGCATGCCAAATTGTCAATGCATGCAAGCATTTTCCAAGTAATACAAAGGCACATAAAATCTGCCAAGATTATGGTTTATTACTTGTGCTGGCTGTGTACACACAATTTATAAACAAACAGTCTAAAAGCAAGCTGCCTTAGTATGGCAGGTTTAGTTATCTGAATTGATCTTTTAAGTCAATCTACTAAAATCATACATTTCTATGGCTTCCCATATCATGTAAAAATGCTCCCTAATCTATGGAACATATCTTGTTTTGTAAAGCAAAGAGATGCTCAAGAGTTACTTGAAAGATCTATACAAACAGTGACACTGGCTTTGCACATCTGAGTCAGTATATTGTGTTGTGCTGTTCTTCACTGAAGAGGGATTCAAGTAGACTCCATATCATTTCACCTGTGCCAGAAAAATAATTCTGTTGGGTCTCATCTGAGCTGACACTTCTGAGGGAGATGGAAGGGATATCTTTTTTTTTTCCCTTAAAAGCCTCCATGAAACACTCAGTTGATTTAAAATATTTCTTGTGTTAAGAACAAGGAAAGTCAGGAGGTTCAGGCATCATTCTGATATCTGTCATCAAAGATTAAGCATACTAAATGTGAGACATTATAGTTAGATTTTCTTATATGCATGATGTTTAACTGTGTATCTTCATACTAAATCTATAATCAGAAGAAAAATATTGGTAATATACAATGAGAAAAAGGCTCACATTAATTTGCATTTTGCTAATCAGTCATAGAGGAACTCTTCAAGTCATCCTGTATGAAGACCAATAAATTACATCACATTGTCATTAACTCTGTGTCAATTAAGGAGAAAGTGATTTATAAATTGATTGTGATGATTTAATTTTAAACCTATGAAGTTATGCAACTAGTTTTACTGACTACATAGTTAATCTAAATCCCAATCTTTATCTGTTGTGCATGTATACCAATAAAGACCTGAAGGTTTCACAACTCAGGATTGTCCACATCACACTGGAAAAACGGATATTTTGATATTTCAAAAACATGTATCTTATTCTTTACAGTCTGGAGGACTGTGATATAAAGAAAGAGAAATGATATCCTGTCATCTTTATCCTATGTTGCTCATTCTACAAAAGGTGTCACATGTCATCAACCTTCACTTCTGGTACCCCCTACTTCTAACTAGTGAAACTTTGACCAAAAATGTCATAATCTCTGTGAATTGCATTTTCTCTCTTGTACCTTTTCCTACTAAAACCCACAACATGTTAATGTAGCAAGCTTTTTGCCATAGCCTGAATATTCTGAAGAAGATTCTACGGGACCTTTCCAAAATTTTATGGCTTAGGTATGGCTGGAGCTGTTAGGGAAGAATCTGCCATAGGAATTGTATAGCATCTTCTTGTTTCACATGAGTTTGCAGCTCTCTCAAATTTTGCATGCTGGATGATGCATTCAGTGGTTATGAAAGTTATGGAAGTTGTAAAAATGTGGCAGAAAGTATCATCAGTCGCTGGTCTTGATATACTATCTATCAATAATATATTGATCTAAGTGTATTGATATCAATAGTATATTGATCTACTCTGGCCTAGACAGCAGATGCAATGAGCAGAGGACGGAAGACCATTTAAGGTGGCTCTCAAACACAACTATCTCCATAAAGAAAAGTGGCAGAGATGAGAGAAATAATGCATCCCATCCTTTGGTCAGGTGAGGTCAGCTGTCTGAGTTATGTTCTCTCCAACTTCTTGGGCACCCTCAACCTACTCACTGGTTGGGCAGGATGAGAAGCAGAAAAGGCCTTGACTGTGCAAACACTGCTCAGCAATTAGGAAGACATCCTTATATTATCAATATGATTTTCATCATAAATCTGAAATGTAGTCTCATAATAGCTGCTATGAAGAAAATTACCTCTATCACAACCAAAACCAGTACAGACAAAACATTAAACATCATTCTCCTACAGTAAATAGTTATGCATTTGTGTGCTACTGACTTGCTCCACTAATTCTACCAAAGGAGTGGAGTTTGGGCTCTCTGGCAAATGGCAAAGAGCTCCCAGGGCATGATGGTGTGCCCTGAACCCTAAAGTTCTGGACAGAGATGAGGATAACCTGATTTATGCATGCAGATGTGACCTTAAGAAGCCTTTGGGGGAAATGGGGGGGAAAAAAGTCCACACACTTGTGCTCCATGCTCCACTCCAAGATCTTCCATCCTCCCTTTCATTTGGCAGTCCTGGCAAATGGTATAAAAATGTAGATGTGTTCTATGTATCTTTTCAATTTGCAGGAAGTTTTAAGTAATTTTATAGCTTTAACAATGACACATTCCTCTAGGCTTTGGATAGAATTTTGAAGAAACCTCTGCCTAGCAAATATGTAATTCATGTATTTACAGCAGTGGTGACCCTCAGCTATTCAGGCAGATTCTTTCTGGACTTCTCCCTATGATGTTGAGGTAGACTTGAAAGTGCTGTCATGTCTTTGTCTCTAGACTCTCTTCTGTCCCCTCAAACAGTTATCTCAAACTTTTTTCCAATTTGGCAATGAAAAATCATTCTTGCAACTGGGCAAAAATGTCTTTTTGCCTTTTGTCTTTTTTACTGTAATTTTTCATTGCCTTTTGGGATCTTGATTACTATCTGGGTATCTTTCCTTCCATCCTGTTGGTGCTTCCGTTTGAATAACTCTCAAGTATACTGTGTCTGGGAGATATGAATAACTAGCCTTAGGCCATGCTACTGCTTTTCTCAACAGTGCCAGTCTATGCAGTCTATTCAGATAGTGAATCTGGGTTTCTAATTCTAATTGCTTCCTTTTTTCATATCTGTGATGGTGCAACTCTTTCTGTGGCTATGGTGGACAAGACTGTGAGTTGAGCCAGAGTTAATTATTATACAAAAAGTATACTTTTAAACCATTTAAGTTTAAAATTTTCTTTTTTTCCCCCCACATTTTTTCTACCAGTTGTGTCATGTTTGAAGAGTTGCCAAGGAAGAACAAAAGACCAGGAAAAGTGAGGGGAAAGGCTGTTTATGAAGGGCCTCCCACTGAAATGTGTGGAAATACTCTCCTAATGATTAGAAGCTTATTAAGTGTTATTGACGATAATAAGAATACATTTACCAATGTAACTAATGCAGAAAACCAAAAAAAACCAACCTCATAAGTTTCATACAGAAAAAGTATCTGTCCTACCATTATATTCTTATATGGGACTGGAAGGATACTAAAAGGAAATGGATAAGAGCATTAGCAATGTCAAGTACTAGCATTAGAAGGCCTTATTTATTACTGGGTTCTTACAAGAATAGAAGAGTTTGTGAAGAATCCTGCTGCTACTCATTCTTCTGAACCTCTGTATTACACTAGCTCAGGGACTCTTGAGCACTCAAAGGGAAAGAATTATGCTTTCTCTGTGTGTTTTATGTAATGTATGTTAGAATTTGTTGCAATTGAACAGTAACATGGAAAGCTTCTGATATCCTTAGAAGTGAACTATTTATACCACCAGGATTTCTAAATAAGTTTTTCTATATTCACACAAATACAAAGTAAAAAAAAAAAAAGTAGTACCAAGTGCTGTTATTTGTCCATGAATTAGTCACTGTGCTTTTGAAGTCAGTTATGAAATACTGTCTGCTTTGCTTATATACCTCCAAGTACAGGTATCTGAATCTCTGTCAAAATATTCAGTTTTACTTTATTAAGCTTTATCATTTTCCTTCAAGTCAAATAAACAGAGTGGGATGACATGCACCCTCTGCCTTCATACAAGTTTCCATAACCATCACTTCCTTGCCATTAGACCTGAGGAGAACATCCAGTCATGACAGATAAATAAATCACTAATTTTGGCAATAAAGAACAGCCATTTGTTACCCTGAATAGGTATTTGGTATGTCAGCATTCAAACAATCTTTTTAATTAGGAACACTATTCTTATGGCTGAAGTTTAGGACTAGGAAAAGTCTAATTGGTATCCATGTCAAACACTATCCCTCTGATGAAGGATCGGTAAGATCTTTTAACTATTTCATTTTAATCTATGAATAAATTCGTATGGAAGCATGTGCTAGCAAATTCTAAAACCTTAAGGAAAAGCTCCCCTAAAAAATGAGATGCCTCAGCCTTAGCAAAGAGCCTTACAAACACGTCACAGTGTGGCATGACATTAAAATGTTCCTAAAAGGGTGAATATTCACATTTGGATTTGAACTTCAGTGTTAAGACACATTTCTCATTTTACAATATGTTCAAGTCACACAATATGCTGCTTCGGTATTGTAAGCCTGCTGCCTCACTTAGTTAACCTAATATACTTGCTTCTTGATGCAATGGTAACACAGAAAGTATTCATTACTGGAATGAATTTTAATACAGTCCTAAATGGTGGTTAGCAGCTTAAGTAGTAATTGACTAAAGTTACATGTGTAATTTTTTTATTTGAATGTAAAAATAATTAAAGAAATGTCACTGAAAGTATTAACTTCAGACTAATGAACAGGAAAAGTTTTGCATGTGATTATATCTCTTTAAGCATCTACAATAGCTTAGTATCTGTAGTCAGTCAGTGGGTCTAGTTCTGATTTGTGAGAGTCCACTGACTAACAGTAGGAACTGCTCACATTTATCTAAGAGGAGTATGCTTCTTTAGATTTTTAGTTCATAGTATCAGGGAGTGGACGAATGAACACTTTAGCTATTAAACAGGGGAGAGGAGACATCTCTGATGCGTTGACCAAGTCAATTAACCTGCACCACTCTCCAGTTTCTGTCACTTCAACAGTAGAGCCTTTTACTGAAAAGATACTGAAGAATGAAAGAGTGTACAGCTCCAATCGGTTAAACGATTTCATTTAACAAGTATTTATAGTTACACCAAAAGGGAGGGGGAGGTAACATGGAGACAAAATAAAAAAAGTAAAGATACAGTGATAAAGTTAGGTTGTGCTTAACTACAATTTTCTGTAAGCTTTCCATAACTGATTCTTTAAAGTATTATTCCTGTGGTTTAATGAATGCATAAATAGGGAGTTTTTGTCACCTGCTGAGATTTCCTGTATATTCACAGTTGGAAAAGTCTTTCATTTGTTCTGAATCCCTGCTTGCCTGGACACAAGAGCTGTCTGTCTGCACTCATAAGCAGTGCCGCACCACAACAACTGATCCTAAGAGCGAACCAGTTAGTGCTGAGGAACTGATAAACACATGATATTCATGTGTGTGTGTGTTTGATCCTGACTAACTCTAAACCAGTCCAAGGACTTTAACAGCTTTTAGTGTTTTGGATGCACTCCTGAAGTTCTTTACATTCCAAGACTTCTCCACAAAGCAAATGGAAGTATGCTAAGTAGGGCAATGAGGAGATTTGCTGCAAAAGCACACTCCAAACAGAAAGCTAGATTTTATGAAGTCATTTAGCTAAGTGGCAGTAGACCTAATATAATCCCTACAGCCAAATCTCCCAGTATCTAGTTTTACTAATAACTAGTTTTACTAGTGTCATGTGATGTAGATCTTGCAATTCCCTTCCCACTTCACTGAAATCAACATAAGTTGTGATATTACTTTGTAGGAACAAGAAACAGACACCAGAGCTCTCAGCTTTCTGCTGTGGCCATATATGTCAGTCCATCCATCCACTGAAAGCGCCTATTGGATTAGACTTAATTTATGAGAATCAAGATACAGGACTCACAGTTCCATGCTCAGTTTGCCACAGGGATTTACCGGATACACGTTTCACATTTATATTTCTTAAGATGAATTGTTTGTCCTTGAACTACTATTTCTGGGGTCATAAATGACTGGACTTTGGCACCTATCTCACCATCATTTACTAGTGATAAATACATGCCGTATCTGGATATACTTGTCTGTCTTGTGGATTCTTGCTGAAGACTTCAAGGTGATAAGAAGCAGTGGGAAAACAAAGTATTGAATTGTAGCTTCTGAAATAAATGAATGTTTTACTGTTCATGGCTTTGACAGCGCCTTGGAGCCAGATTGCCTATGATATATTATTGGTCCAAAGCAACCAAATCTCTATGCTTTCAGTACCTTGACAAAATAACATAAATGAACTCAAACACAGGATGCTTTGATGTGTTTTTTAGTCTTGCCAAAAATGTATTGTGGAAAGAACATGCAATACTGGACACAATTCTGTTCTCATTAAATCTAGAGATATTTTTCACATCTACGTTGCTGTGAAGAGAAGACATGTCTTATGTATAACTGTAATCTGTCCACTAAGCTATATATAGTAAGGGCAATATCTGATTTTACAGATGAATCTTGGACTCAACAGGCTTTATTTAGGTGGTAGGCATGCTGCAGCTCCTCTGCTTCTTAATTGCTTTGCAAACCAGGACAGGTGCTTGAAACATTAGTTTGATGAGGTGAAAATGTCCTTAACCAAAATATCCTCTAACTAAAAAAGAAAAAAGAAGGCCATTCTCATTATCTGTGACTAACAAATTGTTGAGGTTGTTAATCTTATACAAAGTGATGAAATATCTTCTTAAATTCTTTACATTTATCCTAGTATTAAAGAGGAGAAAAGTCTATCTCCTCTGTAAATGAAAGTGTGAGAGGAGAAAGGACACACACCATATATTTGTAAGAATGAAATCTAGAGAGTGAACAGAATGAATGAACAGGTATTTAAACTTTTTTACAGTTTCCTGAAGCCATTCCTATGTGGGGTTTTTTTCAGATTATAATGCTATTGTAATCCAGCCAAAAGGAAAAAGTGGGAAAATAAAAAGATAATTTTCTTCTCAGTAGTACTCTCCAGGACTAATAATATCAATGCCTGCAATTTTCCTTAGTAATTTTTCTTTCTTCTAGTTTCCCTGTGTATGGGACACCAATTTCATCTTGAAATTTTAAAGTGATGTGACTCAGTCAGACAAAGACATTTTTTCCATGGTCACTTAGACATAGGCACAGTAAGTGGATTTACTCTTTGTGCTGCTTGTCATTTTTTTTAGGTAAGGAGAATAGACCATCTGTAGTGTAATAACTTGAAAGCCTGAAAATGAATACCTGAAAATACCAGAATAGTTTTCTCACAAAAACCCTGAAAAGGACCTTTTAGGACAAAAATAGTTTGAAAATACAAAATCCAGTATGTTAATGGTTCCATTTGATGCTAACTTGAAAACACTGTAATGGCTTTCTACAAATAGTCTTATTTCAGTTTGCTTTTCTACTTCAGCTTGGTTCAGTACAGCTGCGTGATTTCACTTATGCACAGCCCTGCTCTATATAGTGATAAACACCCTAAAGGAAAAGAGTGGCTGTCAAACATATTAACAATTTCTACATCAAAAAAAAAAAGCAGAAAGTTCTTTAGTTATAAAAAGAAGTGTAGATTTTTTTTCTAAAATATGGGTTTAAAATTAGGCTTCTGCATTTCTACTCATGGATTTATATAAGGCTTGGTCATGAGTTTCCATCAGCATGGGGAACTGCTGAATGCATGGCAGTTCTGAAACGCAAGTCTCTGATCAGCAGCCTAAACGATCCAAAGTGAGTAGGATTTAAGCATCTCTTTCTGCAGACTTGTACACAATTAAAAATATAATAATAGTTGACAGATAAGTATCTGCCATAAGTGCAAGTGATATATTAACTTTTGGACTTTTTTACTCCAACAACATGAGGAAAACTCACAGTTTCTCACTAGGAGAATTTTCAGGTCAGGTCACTTCACAGTGAACTAAACCCCCCTTGGAATGTGTAAAGATCACAACATCCCGCAAATAGCAAACAAAAAGCAATTTGACTGATTTCTTCAGCTGATTAGTTATTAGTGATAGCAAAATTGAATTGATTGTGGAGATGCTTTTTTTATGACCCAGATTTGATTGTGATAATTTGTATTTTGTGTCACTCTAAGTTTGTTAGTGTTCAAAAAAAAATGATTTTCAGATACTTGTTCCCTGTATTTAGTTTACTTTAAGAATAATAATTCTCAAAAACAAAATCATTCTAAAAAGTAATGCCGAGACAAAGTCTGCCTTCATATTCTAACATAAAGATACTGAAATTATAAAATGTTATTTCTCTCCCACATAACTGTCTTCTGCTTTTAGTTGACAATGACAAGAACAAAAGGTTGTGGTATGGCACATTCCTAGTTTTAAACCCTCACTTTCTGTATGAAAAATTCAATAGGAAGAGATAGGACTTGGATTCTGAGTTGTCTGCAAGCTTCCTAATTAGTTCCATGATTAATTTAAGATGCCAGTGATAAATTTTAAAGACTTGCATAGTTTTCTTCCTAGAATCCAGCATGACATTGCAAGTTCACAGAGTTATTTTGTGAATATAGAACTAGCCTGGCAAGGCAGACACAATGGTTTTGGGTTCTGTGGCCATCTGTCCTTGACTGAGTTTCTATGTCATTCATAACTCAAAATTAAAAAAATACTGTGAAATTATAACATTATTTTCTGAATATATTTATCATATTCTCTTTATTTAGGGAAATAAATTTAACTGTTTCCTTATGATACTCTCTATGGGAAGGCACTTGTGTATTTTTGTTTTTATATATATCCCAATATCCATATACAGTACTGCAGAGAAAAACAATAGTTTTGTTTTACTTTACAAGTCAGTTTTTCTCCCTCCAAATAAAAGCAGTATCATGAGCCAGTAAACTGTCTCTGTAATAAATGTATGACCTTTGTTTCAGCAAATAGGATCACACAAAAGTAGTGACAGGAGTGGGCAGATATAGGTGAAACTGGAATAAACAGCAAATTGCTGGAAAAGGTTGAAAAGAACCACCACATCTGCAATGTTTTGGGTAACATTACAGCTCTAGTATTAGCAAAGTGGTGTCAGCTGTCACAGTACAGACTTTGCTTTCACTATTCATTTATTAGATATTATTTGTAGTTTTGTAGTTTTGGTTCTCATAGTTGGTTGTACTGTACATCAAAAGTAATGAAAAGACAAAACTTAAATAAAAAATGGGATACTCTCTGATGCAGACTTAAAATTTCATGCCATTAACAATTTAACTATTTTTTCTCTTCCTGTAAATTCTACATAATAAATTAAGAAACCGTTTGTTCTTTCTTATACTTTCCATGATTTATCTTTTGTGCCTTCAGTCTGTGACTTACCTAGACTTCCTACATCAACAGCATGAGTGACGTTTGCTTCCCAAAACCATCTAAATTCCAGAGGGCTGTTTGACAGGAAAGCAATTGCTGAATTATTCCAGATTTTCCCTTTATGAAAAGAGCTGGGGAGTGGAATGAACCTTGTTAGAAAGTTAGTACCAGAAATAGTACTAACCAAAATGTTTCTCTTTGTAATTTGACTTGTGATAGTCAGTGGGAGAGAGGAGATATCTATTAATCTTTCCATTCTTTCAGCTGCATGCAAAAATTCTTTTATCTTAAGAACATCCTCAATTGCATTTTTATATTTACCATCCCTCATATGTCGACAGTTTCCAGCTTACTGAAATGTTTGCTTCAACCTGACAGTTACTGTTTCCTTAAACTTATAGAACTTGTTCTTAAATTAAAGAAAGAAAAATCCATTTTCATTGTGAAGCTCCCTCTCTCTCTGTCATTAAAAGAATTGGTAAGAGGTTCTAGGAAAATGAAGAAAATCTTTCTGATGGCTGACTTTTAAACCATATTTTCTGTTTGAGTATGTACAATAAACATAGATGTCCAAACTATTGAAGGAATAGACATCACTGATGTGCTGAAAAGAATATCTTCAATCTCACCTATAATTCTCACTTGAATGTTACATATGATGGTGTTCATCAATAACTCCTGAGAGAAAAGTAAATTTTGGCCTACGTGAAAGTCTATGCTTTACATTATCCCACGTTTCCTTATAAGAATGCCTCAGTTCAGATTAAGATAAAAAAAGTGGGGAGGACATAAAGCCACTTTCACCCTCAGGAAATACACTAAAAGCTTAATCTTTTCTCAGTATTAAATTTGGTGTGGATCTTTCTCTGTAAAACAAGCTGCTATGAAGGCTTTCAGCAAGGCACCAAGTTACATGTCCACTCAGTGCTGTTCAATTTTTTCCTATAACAAATAATTGAACTCCAATTCAGCCCATTTAATGTAAACTGAGGAACCTAGATTAAGATGCTGATCACCCTCAGTTTTCTTTATAGTCAAAGACAAAAGTCAAAGACCTTTAATGTGCAACTCAGTTCTACAATGAGCTGGTCGCTCTCTGGAGGCATCTTCTGTCCCTCTATTCCCTATAGGGAGCTGGAGAAATGACTTCCTAAGACACTTTCTGGAGGTGGTTAATGCTAATTTGGTATGGTAAATGTCCTTTATTGTTTCCTCTCTTCCTTTCTCTCCAGCTTCTTTGTTAATTTAAATCTCAGGTTATGATTTTCCAGGAATTGTTCTGGAGAGTGGTAGTGTTACACAGAACAAATATTTAATTGCTTTAGTGATAAAAAAAATTGATGTTCATGTTCTAGAAAAGTCAGAACTAGGTGAAGAATTTACTCACAGTCACAAAATTCTATGGCTTATAGTTAAAATGCCTCATTTGAAGCATGTGGGATATATCCTCAATTAAAATACCTGAAAATAAAGGCATTGCAGCAATCTGCACATGTCAAGTAGAGATTTAGGAGCTTTTAAAAAAAATGGAAATACAGTAGTGATTAAATTCCTGTTAATTCCTTTAATTGTAAATAATGAAGCAGATATTATATTTGAAAGCTCTCCTTATGCCTCTTCTGAATAAAAATCTTATCAATCTTGTAAGAACTGAACTTAACGTTTTAATAAGAATGTATATGGCTAAGTCCTTAGTCACATATGCCTTTATTTTAAGCTGTAATTTTTATGCAAACTTGTTATTTTAAAAATGTTATGAGCCACTGGGTTCCCTTAAAGAATTGTTAAAGATCAATAAGTCTCCAGTGGAGCATGTATTTTATTACTTTTAAAGACGATTTCTTTTTGCATAGTACAGTTTTGAATTCAGGACTTGCATATATGAAGTATATAAAAATTGAAACAGACATTTTTCTAGTGCCATTTCCCTCCTTTTATGGGAAAAAACATAAAATGAAATCAAATGTATCATTAAGCAATAGCATTAAAATGTCATCTACCACTAGGAGCATATGGATCGTAACTTGTTTCATTATAACTTTGTGCACTTAAACTTTCTCATGTGCTTCATAACTTTAGGAGCTTTGTTTAAGTTTTATCATTGCTAATCTACCATAAATTAAAAATGTCCAATCTTGAATTTGTAATCACCCTCAGCTGTTATTATGTGCCCAATTTTCTGGAGCTTCTTATCGGTAAAATAGAGCTCTCTTTTTTTTCAGGAACATAATTCTTGAATTGAGTTTATTCGGCAAGGGTCATCAGTTCTCTTACAAAAGCCTTTGAATTTTCTGAGAGTTCCACTTGGTAAATTTACACAGACCCAGTTATGAAGGAACAAGATAGGAGTTTCATCTGACAGCACGTCATCCTCATGACTGGCGACTGCTGCAGTATGTTTCTGTGTTTTTTAAGAGACCGAAGGAGAGGAAGAACCACAGAAATCCTTCAAAGAAAATAGGACATATCACAACTAGGATTCATCTTTCCTAAGATGATCTAAATACCAATACCTTATCTAAATACCAACTTAGACTTCAACCTGGAGATGCCTGTAGAGAAGTAGGCACCTTCAGAGGGTGAATAATCATATCCTGAAGTAGGGAAAAGATGAAGTCAGATGAATAATTTATGAAGATGCCTACTTTTCTCTGTTGAGAAAGAAAAATTGTGATTTGCACTGCATGCTTTGGATGACTTATTCAGGGTCTTAATATAACTTCGTCTATCTATGTTTTTTAATACATTTAAGCTTAAGTGATCGGCAAAAAATCTCAAATACTTTTAAATACATTATTTTTCCAATGAAGATGGGGGGGAGGGGTGTTGCAAGCAAGTAAAAACACACTAACATTTTTCCTTATAAAAATTATTTTAAAAATTATTTTATTAATGAGGCAGAACTGAGGAAAATTTGCAAATCCAAGTATTTAACAATCAAACATTTCTGTCTGAACTTTGCAGGTGGTCACTGACGTTACAAAACATCTTGTAATCAACTAACCCATCCAAACAATGTATGTATACAGAAAATCAAATATAACTACAACAGTAAAAGCCCAAGCTGAAGTCTGTATTATAACTTTTCACTTATTTTGCACACTCTTTTTTTCTTTCATTTTTTTCCTTCTTAAGTATCTTTTGCTGGTAAGATCAACACATCAAAGAAAATCTATATCACGACACAAAATAGTTATGAAAAACACTCTGTTTCCTGAACAGCTACCTCATGTCTTACTTTAGTTTGTTTGAGCTTCATTTTAAGTGTTTAAGCATGAATACTTATTACGTATATCTTGGACAATTAGAACAATTAAATATACTTCTACTTGTTGATACATAAGGAATGACTAAGATTTGATGCATATATTGAGAATATCTTTTAAATATGCTTGTAGAACTCCTCCACTGCTTGTAATTATGAGAGGCATAAAAATTGCATCTTCATATAGTTACAGTCCATGCATGATTTAAATAGATTTATTTGTGTTCAAGGGCAGTATATTATAGATGTTTTTTGTTGAACTTGAGGACTAAAAAAAGACCAAGCAATCAATAAAGACTGATTAATAGAAGTGACAGCAATCTAGACAAAGATAATCCTCTAAAATCCTTTTAGGCTTTTAATATATGTGGAAACAGCTTTGCAAGCAGAATTGTGGTCTTCACCTTTTCTTCTCTCTCCTTCTGCAGGGTGGTACTGTGTTAGTTTATAGTTTTAGAACATAAATTGTTCAAATTCCTGATTTGAGTTTTAAATTTGTCAATCACTATGGTAAGTTTCAGAAATGTATATTTATTATATACAGTATGTATACCTATATAATTGTGCTAACCTCTGCCTTTAAACTGTACAACTTTTTTTAACTTGCATTTTGAAAAATGGAATGGTATTTCTGGGAACAGAGAAACAGGGAAGAGGAATGCATCAGACATGAAGCTTAAGATAAGCGTCCTATTTAGTTTCATTGGATTTAGTGGTATGTTTTTAAAATTTTCTAAACTCCAAATGAACGATACATAATAAGAAGAGAAAGTGATAACATCTTACATTTCATCAATTTTCAGAAGTCTTGAAATGTAAAGAATTTATTACAAAATGTAAAGTAGTAAGGGCTTACATTTGACTTTCTTGCTGACACTGCCCACTATTCAGCTGCTGAAGTCTGAGCTGACACTATTTTCTTGCCAGACATAGTAATTTGTTTATGTTTATAGTCACAGAAAGAAAAACAAAAGACAGAACTAACTTATTTTGCCTGGCTCTAGAATATCATCATATAGAATAATTGGATTTTTATATCTAAAGTCTGATTTTCCTGTAACTTTAAAAACTGTTTTTTTGAACAATACAAGGCCACGTCATTTCTTAATTATGCACACAGGGAGTGAAAACAGTCAAAAGACGGTTGAGGTTTTGAAGAAATAACATTTTTGGTTTTGACTGGTAGCATGGTAATAAGCTGTTTTTAAAAAAAGTTTGTACTATTTACCAGACCTGCAGGGCATCAGTAACTTATACATCAACAAATTGTTCAACATTTGATCATCTGTTTCTTTTGCTTTGGCAGAACTTTTCACCTGCCTCTGCTGTACTGGTGGCAGTGGTTTTGAAATAGTGTGTTTTCAATGGCTATTGAAACCAAGTAAATTCTACTTTTTTTCTTCTTGTCTTTTGGCTCAGCTTCAGTGTTTTCAATGTACAGCAAGGCATTTTCTCAAAGATAATGATATCTCCCTGTAAATATGTCCATCTCTGTCTTCCTGGGAGCTGGATATATTTTTTGGCTCTGAGCGTTTATTATCAGTTGGACAAACAGAGTAGCTAACATGACACAGTGAGAGCTACATTGCCCATTCTGTTACAGTTTGTTTTTCAGTTTTATAACACAATAAAAAATGGCTTTTGCTTGGTTGAGGAGAGGATCATTTATCTAGATTCATTAATAGTATATGTTAAGGATAGAGAAATATTTTGCTTCTGGGTCTTGGATGCGAACGTTTGCAGTGCATTGTCAGAAAAGTCTGTTAGGCATAGCCCAGGTTTTGGAGCACTGAGGTCTTCTGGAGTACTGGACAAGGATCATGGCGAAGCAGTTTGGTCTGCTTCCTAGAGTAAGTAACCAGTGAGTCAGCCTCTTCAGGTGTACAATCAAAGGATGTCTCCATGTGTAGTATTCAGAGGAGCTTAACCCATTCTGGAAACAGGCACATATGAAGCTATTCAGACTACTGAGGCATAGTTTTGTCTGTAGTATGTGTTTATTCAGCATTCTTATATGAAATTCTTTGAGGATTTTAAGACATTTTAAAGACATTATATTCTGTCAGTCTGTTACACAGGGGTACTCCAAACACTTGCACATGAAACAGAAGAAATATGGACTCTTCTAGTGGATGACAATTATCAGCCACATTTGAGATTTCCATCAGAGACTAGACATTAAAAGATCTTATACTGGGAAGTATCATTTCCTTCTATTACAAATGTAGTCCTAGAGCTAGATGGCTATAATATTTTTAATAGATAGTTTATCTACTGAAAAACGTGTCTTTGCAGGCACTGCGTATATTTGCAAAATGAGGTCAATTGTGAGAAAAGTTTGTCAAAAAAAAAGTTTTAATTTTGCAATTTAAATGGGAATGATCTTTTTCAGGGCAATGTTTTCACATAAACACAGAATGGCTGAGGTTGGAAAGTATTTCTGGAGGTTGTCTGGTCCAACCTCCCTGCTCAAGCAGGGTTGCATAGGGTAGGTCATGCAGGACCACGTCCAGACAGCTTCTGAATATCTTCATGGATGGAGACTCCACAACTTTCTTGGGCAGCCTGTGCCAGTGCTTGGTTACCTCAACATCCTTCCTGATGTTCAGAGAAAATCTCCTTTGTTTTCAGGTTGTGTCCACTGCCTCTGGGCCTGTTACTGGGCACCACCGAAAAAAAGCCTGCCTCCATCCTCTTTACACTGTCCTTACGTGTAGTAATATATATTGATAAGATCCCTCTGAGTCTTCTCTTCTTCAGGTTGAACACTCCTAGCTCTCTCAGTATCTCCTCCTAGGAGAGATGCTCTAGTCACTTCATCATATTCCTGGACATTTACTGGACTCTCTCCAGTGGCCCCATGTCTCTCCTGTAGAGAGGAGCCCAGAACAGAACTCAGTAACCCAGCTGTGGCTTCACCAGCATTGAGGAAAGGGGCAGGATAACCTCTCTTGTTCTGCTGGCAACACTCCTCTTCATGCAGCCCAGGATACAACCAGCCTTCTTTGTGGCATGGACACCTTACTGACTCAGGATCAACCAAATGTCCACCAAGATACTCAGGTCCTTTTCTGAAAAGCTGCTTTCCAGCTGGTTAGCCCACCGCATATACTGATGCTTGGGGTTGTTGCTCCACAGTTGTGGTACTTTGTACTCGCCCTTCTTGCATTATTTTTTTTATTGAAAACTTCAAACCTAATCAAGAAAAATAAACACTTCATTTGGCTTTATTTGAGCTCACATATATTTTGTCCATTTATTCATTGTGCCAAAAATGTAAAAAAAAAATCTTTTGGGAATTATCTATGATATTCCTTTTTTGAATTCTTCTTTCCTCTCTAATTTGTGGAGATTCCTATAGCAAGTCAAATATCAGAAAATTATACAACGGTTTTAGAATATGAGACAATTTTGTTGGCTTTCTGTTAGAGATTAATGACAAAAATAATTTGCTCTAGGTTTAAGCAGCCAAATCTTGCTGTTGCATATTATTTTCCATAAACCTGATGAAAAGAACAGCTAATCCCATACAACAGTGCTTAACTGGAGAGCTGCCAACCATTATACCACCTGCAGCCTACGAGTAATTGACGTATTTCATTTCCAAATGTCCTCCATATGTTTTGTCCTCACAACTTCATTTACAAAGGATCTCATACTGCTGGTACAAAACTTATGTAGATGTTCCTCAAGTGGGAATCTAAGAGCAGATATAAAGCAAAATTATGTTTGATAGGAAGATGTCTTCCTCCATATATATACAATGATGTTTTCCAAATCAGCTTCAGCAAAATTCCAACAAAATTAATAATGATAGAGTGCATGGCAGTAGTGTCTCAAATGAGGGAAGATAAACCAAAAATCTAGCAGCAAATACACTGAATAACAAAAAAAAAAAATCTTAGGATTGAAAACCTCATAAAAATCTCATGAAAAAAGACATGGAATATTTTTTTCTCCCACTTATTATATCTCATTCAACTTCATTTGCGATAGTTTTCAAAAACCAACTTGTCCATGAAATTTGTTAGTTCTAATAGTCTAGTAAATTTCTGCATACGTATAATAATAAAATATTTATGATAAACTAAGACAAAAACATTTAGAATTTTGAAGATTATTTAACTCTTTATAAAATGTGATATTTTCTTTTTGAGCATTTGATATTTGATAGGAGGAAATTAATCAAATCTCTGCCTGTATTAGCTTCTATTTCTTGCAATTCTCTTATTGTAATATATAGAATGGTTGGACTCAATGATCCGGTGGGTCTCTTCCAACCTGGTTATTCTATGATTCTATGAAATTATTTGTCTAAAGAACTTGTCATCTCTGAACAAATCAAACATCTAATGACAACTGAGGTTGTACTCTGTGTTTATAATTATCAAATAAAACAAAGGGCTGAAAATTAGATTGTTTCTCTGCATAGAAAGCAGACCACTATTTATTATTTAAGGCATTAATTTTAAGGACAAAGCTACTGCACTATTGATCTCTGGAACACATTATTCTTTCTTGAATTTTATAACATTGTCTGCATGAAGAAGAATGTCTTTCTTGTTTGATAAAATTAGCTTTGCTTAATAAAGTAGCTATATGTGAGGACAAGAGTTGAACTGTAACTTTAGTGTTTGTGCTGTCATTAAACAATGAATTAACCAGTACTGCACATGTGTCAGTTTTGTAGTCACAGGGACAGTTTCATGGTGATAGTTTCATGAGGTTCCTGTCTAATATAAATAAATATTGCTTGACCTTTCCTACTAATGATGCGGGAACGTACAATGGATGGCACTATAAACCAGCCAGAGTTTTAAAGCTACACAGGGATTTCTGTTCATGCTTAAAATGATGAACTCTTTTCCTCTTCCTTTGAAGATTATAAATTGGGAGTGGCTTAAATAAGTAATTTAAGCTGCATTAATGCAAAATGAACGCAAATCAACTGACCATAATGGAAGACACTGTGAATAACTAATTGGGTATTTGCAGTTTATGATTGTCATGACTTTCAAAAAAATTATGTCAACTAAAACTTATGGTGGGGGACCTGGGGGAGGAAGTAGATATTTCTCCAAAAAGAAAATCTGGAATTCAAGTTTGATTCAAAATGTTCTTTTTGACATAGAAGAAAAAAATGATGCTGAGTGTTTCTAAAAGGAAAATAAATGAAGTGTAGTTTTGCCAATATGTTAACAGAAAGCAAAGCCATAAGCTATTTTACATAGTAGCTCAAGAATTAGTGTTCTCACTGGTAATCTTGTTGCATTTATTTTTATACATCATCATTTCCTTGATCATCAGCTCAATTTTAGATATCATAAAATGGCTCTAATAGGACCCAAAAGACAATATACAGAGGGACAGAAGACCATTATCTTTACAGTTTCTCTTTCCATTAATGTTTTATTTCTTATACCAACAGGACAAACTCATTATACACAAAGAATGCAAACCCTTGCATGGCCTTCTGATATAAACTTCATTTTCTTGTATGTTTATCTGGGACCTCTTAGTCTTTATGCCTTCAGAGATCATTATACTTGAAGGGAGAATAAAGCTGGTACAATCAAGAAAGGAATTGAATTCAGGCATCCTGTATTCTGAGCAAATAACCTCAGTGACATGGACAAAATTGGAATATTACCTTCTTCCCAGGGATGATTTTTACAATATTGACATAAAAGTTAATTTTTCATCTAAAATATTCTGAAACATTTGATTCAATTTGGAAATATATTTCGAACAATAAAAATTTTTCTGTTTATAGGATGTAATATTTCCCAAACAAAAAACTTTGGTTTCAGTTTAGTCAGTTCTAGATGAAATTAAAATCATGTTCTATATTAAAAAATAATTGACATTGTCAGGATAAATTTATTTAATATTATTTTTTATCTGCCCAGTAATTAATTTTTTAATCTTCTGTACTGAACTCATTGTTAGATATTTGTAATAGTGATTTATTATGTTTGGATTTTTAGAAGTTTGTATGCAGGATCAATCTTTTAAAATTTTCTTTTTTCATTCATTCCAGTATTTAAGTTACAGACTTATCTGGGTTTGTATTTCTCACATGTAACAATACTGATGTAATGACTTGAATATCTTCTTTCTCCTATCATAGGACACATACAGGTTTTCCTTCAGCATCTTTTACTCTTTCTGTTCCTATGAGTTTTACATTTATTAATTTTCATATTCTGTATCACAGAATTGTCTTTGGAGTTCTGATCAGTGTTTAGGATTTTAGTATTCTGTGATTCCTGTAACTCGGATATTGCCATTAGTATAACCTTGGAAATGTCAAAACACCTTTTGAAAAGAACCTTCATAATATTTGCAGTTATACTTCGAACAAATTCTGTGTTTAATCATAGATATTATGCAGTCAAAGTAACTTTAGAAATGCCATATAGAATTATAAAGATAAAGTAAATAAAGCAAATGTTCCTTTATGATAACTAGCAATACAGGCTTTATTTTAAAAGTCTTACGTTATAGAGAAATAAATATACAAGCAAAACAATAATGAGAGAAATTTCTACACATTTTCCTCTCATATAATTTTTTACAGTTTGAAGTGCATATCACCGTAGTATTTTTACCCTATTTACAGATGGAAACCACATAAAAATGTGGAGAGTTTCTAAATATTTAATCTCAGTCTTTAAATTCCACTTTGCATGAATTCTGCTTTAGTATTCTACCTAACAAGGAGATACTGAAAGCTTTATCTTTACAGTCATATACTGAGTGATTCTACTGGGAGTAAATGACTTCTAAATTGACATTGCATGCAATCAGACTACACTTCTGGTCTCTGTAAATAATTACTTCAATACAGATGTGTTTAACCCTTATGTATTCAGACCGGTTAGGAGGGGTGGAGGTGCTGCCCTCTATCTCAGGAAAGGGATAGAATGTGAAGAGCTGTCACTGAAGAATAGCCATGAACAGGTTGAAAGCTTGTGGGTCAGAATTAAAGACAGAGGAACCAACGAGAACCTTGTGGTTGTTGTATACTATAGGCCACCCAATCAAGGTGAACCAACTGATGAAGTCTCTTCCTCCAACTACAGGAGGCTTCACGTTAGCTCTCATCCTACTCAGGGACTTCAACCACCCTGACATATGCTGGAAAAGTAGCACGACAAGTTGTAGGCTATCCAGGAGACTCCTGGAGTGCATTGAAGTTAATTTCTTAGTCCAGCTGATAGAGACCCGACCCGAGGAGAAGCAATACTGGACCTGATGGTCACGAATACAAGTAAGCTCATCGGTAACATTAGGATTGGAGGCAGCCTGGGTTGCAGTGATCACACACTGGTGGAGTTCAAGGTCCAGAGGGATATGGGACAGGCGAGGAATATAGTCAGGAGCTTAAATTTCAGGAAAGCAGACTTCCATCTCTTCAAGGAATTTCTTGGGAGAAGACCCTGGGGCATGGTCCTCAGGGACAAGGGAGTGGAACAGAGCTGGCAGATATTTAAGGATGCTTTCCATGAAGTGCAAGAGTGCTCATCCCCTGTATGTAGAAAATGAGACAGGAAAGGGAAGAAACCAGTGTGGCTGAGTTGAGACCTGCTGGTTAAATTAAAGAAGGAGAGGGAACTGCATAGGCAGTACAAGTAGGGATGGATAACCTGGAATGTGTACAGGGACACTGCCCACTTATGTAGGGATGAGGTCAGGAAGGCCAAGGTGCAACTGGAGCTAAACTTGACAAAGGAAGTAGAGAATAACAAAGAGGGCTTCTACACATACGTCAATCAAAAGAGGAAGGTCAAAGACAACATACCGCCACTGATGGCTGGGAATGGTGACCTTGTATCAACAGACAAGGAGAAGCCTGGGGTACTTAACAAAATTTTTGCTTCAGTCTTCACTGATAACTGCTCTCCTTACCCCTCCTGAGGCTTGGGAAAGCAAGATGGTGACCAAGGGGGTGAACTCCCTCCCACAGTAGAGGAGGATTAGGTTCATGACCACCTGAGGAACCTGAACATTTGTAAGTCTATGGGACCTGATGAGATGCATCCCAGAGTCCTGAGGGAATTGGCTGTTGTGGTTGTCAAGCCACTCTCCATGATATTTGAAAAGTCATGGCAATCAGAAGTCCTTCGTGACTGGAAGAAGGGTAACACAGTGCCCATTTTTAAAAGGGTAGAAAAGATGACCCTGGGAACTACTGACCTTCAAGGCCTTTACTAGCAAACTGTGTGAATTCTAGTGAGCTAAACCCTCCAAGTTTTTTCAAACTTCTCCCCTATATTGTATGCCTATTTATCAATTCCTTGGAGACCCTGGGTGTTGATAAGGAAGGACCTCTTTCACAAACATTCACTGATAAGGGAAAGCTGGAATGTGAACAGCAGCAGAAAGCTGGCTGCATCCTGCTCTGCAGTTCTGGAGCTCAACCAGGATGAGACTGCACCTGTGCACAGATTGAGTTCAGGGATGCTGGGACCCTCTGAGACCCTTGACCACAACCACCAGGAGACACTGCACCTGCGCCGGTATGGGAGAAGCTTCTCAAATCTAATTATAATAGGAAGCAGGGAAAGGTCATGAATATGTAATAGGCATTTATGAACAGGCATGTCTTTACACTATAACTAACTGCTTGTTAGACCACATGGTGTGCGAGTTAGGAGGATTACTCCCTCACACCTGCTGGCGAATAAACACATACCTATTTTAGAAACCTTAATTGAGTTACTAAGTTTGATTCTGCAAAACAACACCAAGCTGAGTGGTTGTAGTTGGCACACTGGAAGGATGGGATGTCATCCAGAGGGACCTGGACAGGCTGGAGAAGTGGACCTGTGAGAACCTCATGAGGTTCAACAAGGGCAAGTGCAAGGTCCTACATATGGGTCAGGGCAATCTTCGATTTCAGTGCATAGTGGGTGATGATGTGATTGAGATCTGCCGTATAGAGAAGGACTCGGGGGTGCTGGTTAATGAGGAGCTTGACATGGGCCAGCAATGTGTATTTGCAGCCAAGAAGGCCAACCATATCTGTGTGGGCTGCATCAAAAGAAGCATGGCCAGCAGGTCAAAGGAGGTTATTCTGCCCCTCTATTCCTCCCCTGTGAGATCCCATCTGGAGCATTATGTCCAGTTCTGGAATTCTCAGTATAAGAAGGATTTGGAAATGTTGGAATGGGTTCAGAGGAGGGCTACAAAGATGATCAGAAGGCTGGAGCACCTCTGCTATGAGGACAGGCTGAAAGAGTTGGGGTTGTTCAGCCTGGAGAAAAGAAGGCTGCTGGGAGACCTCGTAGTGGCCTTCCAGTAAATGAAGGTGGCATGCAAGAAAGCTGAGGAGGGACTTTTTACAAGGGCATATAGTGATAGGATAAGGGGGAATGGCTTTAAATTGGAGAGGGTAAGATTTAGACTAGAGATTGGGAAGAAATTCTTCACAGTGAGGGTGGTGAGACACAGGAGCAGGTTGCCCAAAGAAGGTGTGGATGCCCTCCCTCCCTGGGAGTGTTTAAGGCCAGGCTGGGTGGGGCCTTGAGTAGCCTGGTCTAGTGGGAGGTATCCCTGTCCACAGCAGGGGGGTTGGAACTCGATGATCTTTAATGCCCCTTCAAACCTGACCCATTTTATGATTCTCTGATTGATTCTATGGTTCCATGAGTCTGTGACTTAGCCCTTGTTAAAGCTAGCAGTCTATTAATTGATCCCTTGTAAACAAAACGTAAGCTATAATGAACAATGTCCTCAGCACTGGGGTTCAGTAGACATAATGTGTTTCAAACTAAGTAAATATTTTGGCAGTGACTAGGATACATCAGGTCAACAGTGCCTCAAATTGACATCAGAAGAGAATATAAAAGTAAACATATTGTAAGCCCAGACAATAGGAATAATGTGCTGATTAAAGACTCCAACATTTTACAGCAGCATGGCATCTATAAAACAAAAGGGAAGCTGAAGAAAAGACAAAAAGTCAAAGAACTAAAATAAACGGGAAACTATTAATTGAGAATCATAGAATCACCAGGTTAGAAAAGACCCATCAGATCACAGAGTCCAATCATTCCTACCAAACACTAAACCATGCCCCTCAGCGCCTCATCCACCCGTCCCTTAAACACCTTCAGGGAAGGTGACACAACCATCTCCCTGGGAAGCCTGTTCCAGTGCCCAATGACCCTTTCCGTGATTTTTTTTTCCCTAACGGTATCTGCAGATTGTAAGCAGCACAATTTAAATATTTAGTGGTGAGTAGGGCATAATTTCTGTAATAGCAGCACATTATTAAAAATTAGCACTGTGTGTTTATGGAATAGAATAATACTTTTGAAAATACTCACCAGAGATAAACATTTATCTTGAGATGAAAGGCTATCTGCTCAATGATTTTTATAGGACCTAGAAAGTAATAAAATATATTTAGAAACTGTGTCTCTGCTTCTCTCTCTTTTTTAAAAAAAAAATAAAAGAAAAGCTGTCCTGAAGACAGGGGAGAATATTGACAGGAGACAGTCTCAAAACAGGTAGACTTAAAGGTAAAGAAGTGGAATTTTTTGATTGCAATGGAGTTCCACAAATAATACCTTTAGTTTTCCTGATTATTTACTCAATTTTTGCTAATCTGTCATTAGCAGGATGTAACTCAGTAGTTATGTGTAGCCTTAGTGAATCAGGACATTTAACTCGGCACTGGTGAGACCGCTCCTCGAATACTGTGTTCAGTTCTGGGCCCCTCACCACAAGAAGGATGTTGAGGCTCTGGAGAGAGTCCAGAGAAGAGCAACAAAGCTGGTGAAAGGGCTGGAGAACAGGCCTTATGAGGAGCGGCTGAGAGAGCTGGGGTTGTTTAGCCTGGAGGAGAAGAGGCTGAGGGGTGACCTCATTGCTCTCTACAACTACCTGAAAGGACGTTGTAGAGAGGAGGGTGCTGGCCTCTTCTCCCAAGTGACAGGGGACAGGACAAGAGGGAATGGCCTCAAGCTCCGCCAGGGGAGGTTTAGGCTAGACGTTAGGAAAAAAGTTTTCACAGAAAGGGTCATTGGGCACTGGAACAGGCTGCCCAGGGAGGTGGTTGAGTCACCTTCTCTGGAGGTGTTTAAGGCACGGGTGGACGAGGTGCTGAGGGATATGGTTTAGTGTTTGGTAGGAACGGTTGGACTCGGTGATCCGGTGGGTCTCTTCCAACCTGGTTATTCTGTGATTCTGTGATTCTGTCATTCTAAGGAAATAGCTGAAAGAGAAAGGATGAAGAGGAAGGGAGAGTGAATCTCCTGTCCTTCTGAAGAGCTAAAACTCCTCATGGTATAAGAAAAGTTAGGCTTTCACTCTGTATATGTCTTTTACAGGAGAAATTGTCCTTTTCTGAGAGAAGGTGATTTTCCAAAGAACTGTCCTGAGAAGTAGCTGTGGAACAAGAAGTTTTGCCTCAGAAACAGTCTGTGGCGTATTGCACTGCAAGTCCCTCCAATTTTAGAGAACTCTGAAATACTTTCAGTTTACCCTGTCTATGCGCAAATGGTCCATGTCCTTTAGGTTTATTGTTTCAGAAGGACTGTTCTTTTCAGTGAGCATTCATTAACAACTGTTGGTACTTTGGGACATTTTTGTTCCTTACTGGTCAGCAACCGAAGGAAAAATTTCTTTCCCGCTGGTTTTCACAGAGAACAGTCCCTGATGTTGAGTTCCCTTAATGTGCCAGTTTACAAACTCTAGTAGTTCAGCAGGTGTTTCATGGGTCATATATGCAACAAGGTAATTTTGAAACAGAAATAGGTTAGATTGGGAGCAGGAAATCTCGTACCAATCTCAAATTAGGCTATGTCCACTTGACAGTCTTGCATAATAATGTATTTGTGGGGTTTTTTTTTTAGATTTTCCTCTAAAATTTATGTGAAAATAAAGAACTATATTTTCAGTTCTGGCTTTGCCATTTCTAATTCTGCTTTTAGGCATCACAGTGCTCATTTCTAGCTACTTTGCAGGCCTTCCCTTCAGTGTGCATCCAACTTTTTATAAGGGAGCAAGTGAGGCTCTGGCTTCGTGATGGCCGCTCTTGGTTTTGGATTGCCTCACTGCCCTGCCTCCCTGCCTTTCTCTAAAAACCTGGTGACAATAATGGGGAAAGAAAGAGTTCCTGATAGTGAGGGTCAAGGGGAAGGGAGGAAAGCACAATATTTTTTTTATCCCAAAGCCATGAGTACTTTTTGTTCTTTAGGGGATTGTAAATTAATTGTGTTTCTGTTACTTTATGCACAGTTGAGAATACACTGAAATCAAATCTGGATATCATTTTGCAAACACAAGGACTGAAATTTGAAATTAGTTTCCTTTACATAAAATGCTTGTAACTTTTTATCTGTTCCAAATAGATTTTCCGATTTTCTTATGTCTATAGATTGTCCTGGGCTGCATCAAAAGTAGTGTGGCCAGCAGGTTGAGGGAGGTGATTCTGCCTCTCTATTCCTCTCTTGTGAGAGCTCATCTGGAGTACTGTGTCCAGTTCTGGAATTCTCAGTTTAAGAAGGGTTTGGAAATGTTGGAATGGGTCCAGAGGAGGGCCATGAAGGTGATCAGAGGGTTGGAGCACCTTCCATATGAGGACAGGCTGAGAGAATTGGGCTTGTTCAGCCTGGAGAAGACTCTGAGGAGATCTTATAGCGGCCTTCCAATACCTGAAAGGGGCTACAAGAAAGCTGGGGAGGGACTATTCATAAAGGTTTGTAGTGGACAGGATGAGGGGGAACGAGCATAAACTGGAGATGGGCAGATTCAGGCTTGATTTAAGGAAGAATTTCTTCACCATGAGAGTGATGAGACATTGGAACAAATTGCCCAGGGAAGTTGTGGATGCCCCATCCCTGGATGTATTCAAGGTCAGGCTGGATGGGGCCTTGGGCAGCCTGATCGGTGGGATGTCCCTGCCCATGGCAACATGGTTGGAACTAGATTATCTTTAAGGTCTCTTCCAACCTAAACCAATCTATGATTCTGTGATTCTGTGATTCCCTGGAAACCACAAAGAAATGGTGGAATTAAAGGGTTTTAGCACAAAGGGTTGTGTTTGATTCAGATGATTAGTACTTCCTACAGACCCCAGTCTCTTCAGTTAATAAAAACAGAAACAAGTTATGGTACCACTTTAATATATACCATAATTTTGGTTCTGATATTTATTGATTAGCATGGTTATATCGGTAATAGCTATGGTAAATAAGTACTGCTGGAAACAAGAAGGGAGCTGTAATTCTCCAGCAAACACTTCTGAGTATCTTAACACTAGAGTTAACTATATTTCAATGTATCTTGTTCTTACTTTTAATAAATACATAAAAGATGCTATCTATTTTGAATTTTGTGGGGTTTTTTTTGTTAAATAGCTATACATATATAGCTATTTAAATAAGAACATGAACGGTGAAACAGGGGTGGACAGAAAAAATTCTTGAGAACATTCTTACCAACAGGAGTCCCTGTTGGGGTACTGAAGTATTTTGTATCTCCCAAATCCATTTTTACTACCTCCATCTTTTGTGAAGGAAGATACTACTGTCATTCTCATTATTTATCTAGATTAAACTAGCTGTCAAAACCAACACATCATACAAATCACATGACTGTGGTTTTAGAATATGCTTACCTCTTACCTCCTTTACCTTTTAAAATTGTGGTACCTAAAATTCCTTGTGATTCAAAATCCCCAACAGCTATAGTATATCACAAAATATCTGAGATGGAAAGCAGTGTAACAATAAAGAAATACAACTTCTTTTCCTCATGTTTTTCAACTGATATATTTTAAACTTTAGTTGACTTCTTATAGAATAGAGGCAAAAGTCCCATTGGGCTCTTATCGATACTGTAGCAACTTAAGCACTTTCAAAACTACATCGGTCCACACAATCTTAGCATTTTCTTCTCTCTAATATGTAATATCACTAATTTAAGAATGAGAAGTGCTTTTAATACTTCACTCTTTCTTCATCACTTCTAAAAGCAGGTACTTTCCCAGCTTATACCCCACAAATATTGCCCACAAGAGATTCAGTGTTATTTTTTTATTAAAATATAAGCTTAAATAGAGATCAGTTCAGAAAAAAAAATGTTTCCTTATCATTAAATAAATGAATGTAGGTTTTTTTGTGAAAAATGTATTTGGCTGAAAAAAAAATCTATCTGATTCTATAGTCATTTCTGTGTTGCTCTAGGCTCCCAAAGTTATCAATGGAAATGGCCCTCTCTAGATGTGATTCAAAGCAAAAGCCAATTTAGCCATTCTGAATTGCCTTCTGGAGAAATCATTCTCACACACTGACTACAGATGGAGTTTAGGGAAATCAAAGTCTCCCAAGATAAGTAAGCCTTCCTAAATATTCCCTAAGGCACTCTTGTAAATTTCTCTCATGACTTTAATGCAATTTATCTTTCTTTCTCATAGATACCTCAGTAATCTTTTGAAATTGTATTGTGACAGGTCAATCTTTAGCGAGCATTTTCTGTGACTTGTCTGGCTGTAACAGCTTCTACACTTGCATTTATTTACTGCTTCTTCAGCCTGTTTAACTCTTTTCCCTTATTCCAAAGATCATTACAAAACCTTGAGACTCCTGATGTCTTTAAGCATTTTCTGAGCCATATTTTGAGGTATAATTTATCTTTCTAGTATTTTGTGTAAGAATTAAAAAAATATTCTCTTCTAGATTCTCTATAGCAGCCCATTCAAAGGCAATGTTCTTTGCAACTGGTGTTTTATGAAATTACAATTACGAATAAATTTTAATGATGAAGATAATGTTTTCCTAACCCAATGAAGATCTTCAAACTCTATTCAGAAGACTATTCTGTATCTGGCACTGGCAACAGCAATTACAGAGTCCCTGAAAAACGTATTTTAGTTGAGGAGTGATGATGACAAGGACTGTTTCATACCATAATCATAGGGAATGCTTCTGTACTGAGACCTCTACTTGTCTCAAGGCAGTGCTGTTATCTTCTTCTGTGTTTAGAATTTTATTACCCTACTGTCATATCTGACACATTTTTTTTTTTTAGTAGTAGTGCTATGCCTGTGCACTGCTTTACAAAATTTAGTTAAGTCTTAGGGGTAAGGATATATTAATCAGTGCTGGTAATATGCCCTTGCAAAACTGTTATTCTTTTATTTATCAGGAAACACTGGGATCGATAGGTAGCTGATAATTCTTAACTTCTGTAAACAAAACCATCTTCCTTTGTTCAGGACAAAGATTTCTTGACCAGAAATATTTCATTATTTTATATATTTTTTTTTTGCAATGATTGCTTTTTATGGGAACACCCACTTTTTGTCAAAAATTGCACAAAAGCAATCAGAATTTTTCAGCAGAAAAATACATGTAACAAAAATATCAGTTTATTGATCTATTTCATGTATATTTTTTGAGGTATTTTGCCACCAGCCACTTACTCAATGCAGAGTTCTTGGCTAGATATATCTCCAAAGTATGCTCTGAGTAGAAATTTCCACAGTGCCTTGTATATCTTTCGCTGGATGTCCTTGTGCCAAAATCTTTAAAAGCTTTCTCTTTTCCTGATTTCCTCAGTACCTGGTGAATGTGAGGTTGTCCAGGATGAGTTGAGAGAATTTATTTCAGACAAAAGACTGGTATTTCCTTAATGCCTACTAATTTCCAATCTAGAACTTTCTGCTTTGCAACTGAAAATGTCATTGAACCTTACTATTAAAGGTACAAAAAATAGATAACCATGTTCTTGACTACTGAGACAATTTGGCACACAGTCTATTTAACAATTTATGGTGCTTTCATAAGGTCTTTTTGAGTAAGTTTAGCTCTTCTGGTAGCAGATGTGTAGTGGCATAACTTATTATGAGTGGAGTGCTTAGGTTTCTGCTTCAATGAGATTAGAAGTTATATACAGTCTCTTTTGGGTGGAATTTTGTATTTTTTCTTAAATGTGCAACTTTATTATTTTGCAACTACATTCTTAGTTTTCAGCCATTCAAAACATGTAATTATGTATCTACAGGCTTAGAAATGTTAATTCTCATTATATGGGAAAACATTTACTTGAATAAGATGATTGTCTTCCACAGACACTGTATAGGCAGGTATTTTGTGTCAAATATAGTTGTTAGCTGTTAACTTCATAGAGGACTCCAGGTGCTAAAAGAGCAGTCTAAAATGTTGGCATTGAAAAACAGAGTTCATAGGGATAGATGTCTAAATCTTTCCAACGCAGTGTCAACAAAACTGAAAATTCACTGTCAACATGGAAAATGAAAAATATGATTTATTCTTTGGACTGATCCTTTTTTACAGTCTCATTATTCATCTATAAGTTTTTTGAAACGATTATTTAAGTGGAGGCTGTTTCATGTATTCTTGTTAAAGATCATATTAGATGACTATTCCTGTAAATGTTCATGCTATATTTTAGAGATAATTGTCTACATGTACTAGGTAAACACACTAACATTTATATATCTCATGATATATAGTTGTTTTTCATCCAAACGAAAAGTTACTAATATTCACTTGCATAAAACTACATATATGTAACTATATCTACAGAAGTAGAGAACAAGTATTTCTTCAAGTATTTTTTTTGCAGGGCTGCAAGGAGCATACAAATGCTGCTTGCACAAATGGGCACATACAACTATGGCATAATACAGAAAATACAGTGAAACTACAAAATATTTAGACTGCTAGATAAGGCATATGACAGTGTGGGCCTGAGCACCCATTTTAACTTTTCCTCATGACTTGGACTACTTATCAAAGCTGTGGACATTTCTTGGACCTTGAAATTACCTTAAGGTTAAGATTCTTGATATGTCTGAATTTATGAATTTTATTGATAAATATGAATTATGAATAAAACTGTAGTAATATCCGACATTTATAAAGCATACCCCCTCAGGCACCTCAAATTGAATCTCATGTCATATTGCTTATACTAATAAAAAATACAACATTCATGATAGCTTGATTTCAAATGGTACTCCTAATTTTGAAATAGCTTGGTATTCTACAAATCCAATAAAGAAACCTATAATAAGACCATAACAAAGCACAAATTAGAAAAATTTAGTTTATAATAATTCTATATTAAAGAAGAAACAGGATCTATAAATACATGAAGACCACCAATACTAGTGACACTAGTACAAAAAGAGAACTCATCTCCTTTTTTAATCTTTTAGTCTTTCTACAACAGAATAGCTATCATGAAATTAATTTAGCCCGTGGATAAAGAATAGCTTCATGTATGGTAGATTAGATCATTAGCTGGAGGAAATGTTAATCTTTTAATTGCTCTCTGTGGCAATGTATCTGACCCAGAGCAGATGAACCTGGAACAGATTCAAATATTCCCTACTTATATACATGTGTACATATAACCTTTAAGAATGTTAAATAGTTTTATCTCTTGTGCTAAATATTTTCAAAATTATTTAATGTGAGAAATATTTCCAGGGAGATACTGAGTCAGATTGTCTCATCAGAAGTTCCAGGTAGGAAGGAGCATCATTGATCTTCAGTGATTGGATCTGACAGAAGCACAAATATGACTGATCAGCTGATACCTTCTCAGGCCAAGATAAGAAAAGACTAATTCAGGTTTATGGTCTTGCCTTTGATCTGTCTTTGTTTTTTCAAGTGATGAGATTATAGTCTGGTTGAAAATTTGCATTCTTTTATGGTGAGGTGCCTTTAACGCCATCTCAAAAATGATAGGATATTCTGTCAGCCTCAGAAAGGTTTTCCTGAATTTGCCAACAGGAGAGTCATCCAAGTGAATTAAATGGCCCTGGGGAAAGTTTTAGATGTTATCTAGTGTTTAGTGTAATTGATAAAATAATTGGATTTTTGTGATAGCATTACACTTTCAAAAACTACCTTTTTCTGTGTTTCCTCTTTTATAAATTTTTGAAGCAAAATACCCTAGATATACTGAGCCAGTTACCCAAGTATACCTTTCTTTTCTTCCTCAGATAACAGTGGAAAATTGTATCAGGTAAAATATGATGGATTGAACTCTTTTAAACAGTCAATAAAAAGAGAACTGTTTTGCATTTCCCAGTGCTGTAAGTGACCAAAGATTGCACCTAAACCAAAAATCTAAACAGATTGTGGACATTAACATTAGCAATGTTTCATATATTGAAAAAGCAATTTCACTTTGTTCTGAGAGTTTTATTTATAATGAATAATAGATTTCAAATTGATACTTTGATAGGCAGGAATGAACAAGTTGCATGCATATTATAACATAATATGGATATTTTATAAATGTCAAAATATGTTAGCTTTTTACAGCATATTATATGCTAAACTAGTTTAAAAAATGAGCAAAATAACTATCATTTTGGTTGTTAAAAACTTGGGCATATTCTTTCTATTGTGTGTCATGTAAAAATGGTGAACTCTAAGATTATTTAGAACAAATATAACTCTTTTTAGTTGTAAGTATCATTAAGCAGAGCTTGGTTAAAAATAATATTTAAATGGTACTAAATATTATTTTTTACAATGCATACTAAAGTAATTTTATGCCAGATTTTAAATGCAAAATGCCTTTCTGGGCTTTATGTTTGGCAGAGAATGAGCTTTTAGTTTATGTGAAAACAATATATTTTAAAGACATTACATGACTTCATGAATTTCAACTCTGTGTTGCAGAGTCATATTGCTTTTTAGCTGAATCCCTTCAGTTGAAGAACCATTCTAATAAGTAGGCAGATCACGCAGTCTCAAAGTGTACTTTAAAAAACTTTAATAGAACGGCCTTAACCTAAAATCCAAGTTCACCTATGGAAAGTTAAGCTTTAACTCCCACATATTAAAGTTTGACCTAAAGGTTGTTTGTTTTGGGTTTGTTTTTTTTTAAACTATGATGTATTTGAGCACTGCAAGGATATTAAAAATTAAATGTTTTGTAGCCTTTCATAGGATTCCGTGGTCTGGTAACTGAATTTTAATTTACTGATAGGTAAAAAACAAACTGTCATCAAAAGGAGAATAGACTATGTCTGAACAAGGGCTTGTGTGCCTAAATGCTCATCTATTTCTTTCATTGATGTCAGTTGGTCTAACAAAATACAATTGCTCTCTGCCAACCCTGCCAAGTGAGTGCTAAACCCACACACAGGCAGATCAGGATAGAGTTTGAAAATTCAAGAATTTCTTAATAAATTGGTTTTATCTTCTTTCATTTAATTCCAGGCACTACAACTATTTTGAGGACAAATAGGAAACCTTGAAATGCTGCTTTAACATTTGAATTATCAAATTGATCATTCTGTAAATGCATTTAATAAGTAAAGAATGTGCTCTACATGTCGTATTCTGAATATGATTGAGTTTTTGGCAACAGCACTGTTTAATTCCTCAGTGAAGATGTCTATGTCCAAACTCTCCATCAAAGAGTCTGTAGAGCTTGAAATCAGAATATGGCAATGGCATTAGAAATGAAGCTTTGTTTGTTGGATATCTATGTTTTAAATCAAAAGAGCCACCTTAATCTTTCAGCCAGCTCCAGGTTTTGTGAATGAGAATCCACATTGCTAACAATGTACCCAGTGGGTCTGCTTATATAGGAACACCACAGGAACCTCAGATTCTGTAGACTCCAAACATGTTATTCTCTTTTCTGGAAAATAGTTGACCTGGATCATTTAAATACATTCCCTTCACAGGCTTACTTGCAATCTCTTTCCCAGCACAATGACAGTATGATTTTGATAACCTGTTAGATTTGATAGCACTTGAAAACCAGCAGTGTTCAACAACTTACACTGGATTATGGTTACATGGAAACAGAGTAGAAGTCAGTGTGGACTATACAGTTTGATTGTTTGGTAAGTAAAGATCTATAAGAACTCAAAATAATATAATTTTTGTTGATGGGCTAGTCTTACTTAAAAACATGACATGAAGACTATGAAAATGCGTGGAAAACCACTTGTGTTACGAAGAACAAGACAAGAGCATGACCAATTCCACTGGTTCAATTAGAACGGTCTTGTAAAATATTAATTGTTGATATGAAGTTGTATTTTATACATAATTTCTTGTCTTTGCAACACGTGAGGGCTAACACATCAGTTGAAGACAAAACTCATTCTTGCATTCTTTTCAGTAAATGCTAACATAGTTCATTTTCCCCACATTCAAAGGCAGCTACTGTTGCACTACAGTAAAGGAAGAGAACAATAATATTAAAAGAAAAAAGAATAATAGCCAGAATTGTAATCAGAGAATTTTCTGGGACAGTAAAGAAGTTGATGGCCAGACATTAACAATAGTTTTTATTTTGTGAAATTATGGGGAAATTTTATGTCATAAATATTCATTATATAAAGAACAATTTTATATTAATTTACTTTAAATGTTTCATTATTGTATAAGGGGTTACACATATTTAGTTAGTCATAATGAAGAAATACTTTCATGTCATCAAAAATTAACTGTGATAAAAACGTTAGAAAAACAAACATTTCTTCTCAGAATAAGTTCTCACCTTTGAGCTATATGTATTTACACCCAGAAGAGATAAACTAGCACTCAGATATACAGTGAGACTCAACAAAACTTCTTCGTGTTAACAAATGTTGATGACGTTGATGGGCTTAGAAAAAATGAAGTTTACTTAGTTACTCTGCTCAAGGGAGAATGTGTGTAGATCTGCATGTTACTGTGAAAGACAATTCTGAAAGTCTGGTCTTGTGGGCATAATGTAGTATTTTGTCTGTGGTCCTATCTAGTTTTCTCCATGAATCAGATTTCAGTTTTTCCACTTAAAGTGGAATGATTTGCTTTTATGAGTTGCTATAGGGTCTGAGTTTTTTATGTGGAGATGATAACATTTATTACGTAGTGATAGAATTCATAGAATGAACAAATATCATGCTAGCATGCATAGTATTTGTATTCATTTCAAAGAGAACACTGCATAGTCTTTGAAAAACATCTGCCAATACCTCTGTTTTTTAAAGATATATACTGCTATACACATAATAACTATTATTATTGATAGTCATATACACAGTAAAGGAAACTTCTTACGGAATATCTTATAACCACTGAATACACTAGAGCAGACTGAAAAGCAGCACAAAGTCTATTATTCGAGACCTTCCAAGGCTTTAGCTTTCTAGCTTGCTTAGCATCACATTGTTCTTCTAATGTATTTTATGTATCATATCTCCTAAGCATGACATTAGTTAAAATTCAGCACTGATAGTCCAGTTTATTAAAGCTCAATTGTAGGCAAATGTTGATTTTCTATCAAGGATAGTCCTTCTGAAATTACACAGGTCTCGATTAATTATTTACTTATTTACTTATCTTGAAATGTGTTTAAATCTTTATTTGCTTAACTAAAATGACTTTTTTCGTTTAAAAAAACCACAGAAGATTTCTGGTAAGTAATGGAATCTTTTATCTTTAGCTTATTTGTTCAGATACATCTTGACTCATAATGATTGAATGTTATTACAATAGGATGGCAACTACATGAATTGCTCTCACTGCATCTGTCAAGTATATGTTTGTATCACAAAAATTCTTCATGGTCATGTAAGCAGAAGGATCTGGTAGCTAAACACCTCTTCAGATTGCTGAGCATATGAAGTCATGCTGATCTCTAGCTTTTTTTTTTTTTTTCCACTCTGTGAGAATATGAGATGTAGCCAACCATTAGCTTTCCCTCATCAAATTTGCTATTTTTTACTGTTGCCACTGCTTGCCTTTGCTTCTGAAGGAGCACAAGCAGTGCAAAGGGGTTACTGGCCATCTGTAAAGGGCATTGATGGGTCCTGGTGGAATAACCTGTTCGGTACTAGCCAGTTTCCGAATTTGCCTATTGTCTGCTATTATATAAATAAATAACAGGAGTTCCTGAGTTCCTGGTACAATTTCTCAAAAGATTTGAAGGTCTAATGAAAGGGTAGCTTTAAATGCAAGGAGGGATGTTTCTTAGGAAACTAGTCAGTAGAGTCTCAGAGAAATGCAAAGTAACTTGGAGAAAAGGTTGTGTAAATACACAAGTTGCCAGGCCTGGCCATACTATTTCAATGTGTGGAATGGTCCTATGTAATCCACATTGATTATTCTAGGGCAGAGAGATTTGCACCAGTGTTTTGGAGTATGACTATGCAAAAAAGTGTAATTATTGCTTTGCACAACTATACAATATTTTAAAACTTGGTCTCATACAACTTTGAAATAACTTCCTTTTTCTTCTCAAATCTCAGAAGAAGAGATCTCTGGAAAAAATAAAACCCTCGTGACTCTGAATGTAGAACTGTCGGTGTGTTTGGCTGCCTTTAAGTTGTAATCTTTCGAAAATGTATAGTTCAAAACTGACTGAAAGTTGCCAGTGTTGATACTGAAAATGCCAGCACTGTAGTAAAGGATGTTTGCTTTCAAAAACTCCAAAACGTGTCTTAGAGAGTTTATTTGCTGACATTTTCAATATCAGTGTCAAAATACATCTGACTGGTAGTATCTCATAGTAGTTTTACCTCCAGCTTCCCATTTGCGCTGCTGGAGACTGAATTTCCTCTGTGATGAATTTTGGTTTTAAAGAAACAACACTCTTTACTATAAAAAAAAAAAAGCAAGACAATTCTATCATTAAATTACTAAAACAAGTAGGCTTCTGTCATACTGCTTTTCAGTTTTATGCAACTGTTGAGAAATAATGGTTTGATCGATGAATACAACATGCTTTGTTTAGAAGTTAAGATGGTATCACGTTGAACTGGTGAGATTCTGACAGGTGGCTGAGGGATTCCCTTCCACTCAGTCACGAGGTTCAAGATGGATCCCCTTGCTTTCTAACTGTTCCCTCAGAGAGGATGCCCAGATGGGGCTGGATCCAATCTCTAATCCCAGACTTGGTTGACAATTTATGACTGGAGGATTGTGTGTGTGTGTGCGCGCGCTTATATGTGTTTTTGCCGCAAGTCAGAATCCAGTTACCTGTGAGAGTCTCCTTAGAGACTGATACACACAGGGTTGATATATGTAGCTCACATGTGAGGGGCAGCTGCTTGCAGCAGTGCCTGTTAGAGAGACAATTTTTTGATGCTGGAGGCAGTAATTTAATTCAAGTGACAGATTCAAACAAATTTGTGATTGCTGTTGATAAATTCACTTGCTAAGTTAGTGAGTAAACACTTATGAACAGGTAACAATTAGGAAATATAAAACATGTAACAATAAAAACTCTAGTTAGTAGTTATTTTCCTGGGAAAAACATCTGACAGAGCCAGAGGTGCTCGATTTTTACTAAAAAGATATTTCTTCTTGCTGGAGGAAGAGAGGTTCAGGCCCAGTGACCCATCCTTAAGGTATGGTGGTCATTTTTGCAAAGAAAGCATTTTCAGATATAAATTTTATATCTTTTGAAAACGTGTCAGCACCTCTTGGTAATCATAGAATCATAGAATAACCAGGTTGGAAGAGACCCACTGGATCATTAGTATGTGTTGATTGGCCCTTGGCAAGGCCACTTATGTTGTCAGAAGTGAGGAGTCAGTTGTTTGCCACAGTTTCAAGGCAAGGAGCTCAGTATATGCTTTTGGGGACATCTCTGTTCTTAGCTAAAACAGCACCAGGCTGTGAGGCCTCCTTCTCACCCCAGGTGTCGCTTAGCTGATATGAGTGTTAGACCACCACTCAGTCTATCTGTTTTGCAAGACGCAGGAGTCCATTGCTGCTCCCTCTTGCCAAACACTCTCTTGCAAAAACAAGCTCTCCTTTGCAAACTCATGATGAGTTTAGTGCTTGCCATCCACACAGCCTAGCAAGTCTGTTATATCACAGATGGGTACTCCTATACATACCATCAGATGAGGTCCCTTTCATAGGTCTCAAATCTTTATTAACAACTAACTAAAATATCCATGTGATTATAGTAGACAAAGATGTGGGTTGCCATATGGTTTGAGATGAGTTCCGAAAGGCATCTTCTACTGATTCAGAGATCCACCCTTGGGATAAATTTTGCTAAAAAGAGAATACAATGTAGATTTTTACATAGAAGAGTAGGAAGAAAGTGGTCTTCATAATTTTAATTTGTAAGCCAAATTTGATTATTTCTCTGTTCCTACACTCTTTCTGCCTTCCAAAACAGAAATAGAGAATGAGAGTGAAGTGTTATTCTTATTGAAAATCACATGGATTTTCAAAAGTAACATACAGCTCTGTCTTTATGATATGTGATGAACTTACAAGCTTGTGTCTGTGATGAAAATTGCTACATCAGGACACAGCAAGACATGAAACTGATCACCACATTCAGAATTGTATAGATTTGAGACATTCTTCAGAGAAGCCAACTTCAATTTCCCACTGTAGTAAGAGTTGCTTGCTTAAGTAGACATGGAATGGCAAGTCATAAGATGGGAGGGTATCTGCTCCTCTGTACCAAATGTAATACCTGAGAGAATGAGTACTCCTTCGTATCTATCATTCCTGGAAACCAGATTCTTATAACACTGACATTCCTCACCTTAATAGTTGCCGCATTAATTCCAACTGTTACATCAGAGATGGTATAACTGGTAATATTTGTCCTTGCAGATTTAACAGTGAAGTATTACATATATATGGGCTAATGATGTGTTGAGACTATTGCTTACTGACTGCAAACATTTATGTCCTTTGGTTAGAGTTCAGAGGTCTCTGTGTCTATAGCAACATCTCAATTATCAGTGCTCTGTAATCTGATCAATGGTCTGTTAGCCTCATATTTTAGCAGTCAACACTGTGATTTTTAATTAAAGTTAGCCATTTGTGTGAAATGATTACTCTGTTCATTATCTTGACAATTTCATTACTGTACCAGGTAAAATAAAACATTTATAGCAAGGGAAAATATATGAGCTACTGTAAGGTTCAAGGAGGTTCATCACAGCAGTTAACTGAGGCTGTTATCATTAACATCAAAGGAACAGGTCACAGTTCCTGGTATGCCACATACCAGTTATCTCCTTTTAAATGAATTATATATGTATTCATTAAAATTCCCCAAATGCTACAGGAACATGAACATTACAAGCATTTGTACCCTGCTTGCAGATTCACAGCCGTGATATGCACATGCAGTAGAGGTTAGAAGGATTTAACTATGAAAGGATTTGCATGCATGATAATGCTTTTATGAGCTCTGTTGAGCATTTTACATATGCAAAAGTTGCTGTGTGACTTTGACCTCACACTAGCTGTGAATTCAAGAATCAAACTTTGCTCTTTATATTTTTTGAAGTGTATTTCCGTGTACTTCTCATGAATCCCAGAGGGAAAAGTTGCACATGCCCCGAGGAGCAGCCAAAACTTTTGTTCAAGTTTGGACCTGGGAACTTGAATGGAAGGACAAACAAGAGAGCAGAACAGCACAGAAGCACTAAAACTATAGATAATCATCTTCATGAAAAGTTACCTATATGCCATTGTGTGTAACCCACCAAACAATATTATCATCAGTCCCCTTTGGACAGGAATGACTACTATTTTTCTGATGGTGATACAAAGGCCGTCATATGTTGAGGAGAAGGGACCGTTGACTCGTGTTCTCTCTGTCACCTTTGAATGCCTTGAGACTGTTTCTGTTATGCCTGTTGGTCTCATGCCCAAATTTAAGATACTTAGGCTGTTGACAGAGGCCATGCATTGCATAGAAGTGCAGTTGTCCTCTCCCTAAGAATAAGAAGACAAAAAAAGACAGGGAATGTGGAGAGAAGGTAAAGCATGTGGAGAGTGTGGTCTGGATTTCTCAGTATCAGGAAAATTATATTCATTCTATTGAGGATTTCAGCTCTAATTTTCTAGAGGATATACTAATAATTTACTTAGTATTGGATACTGTTTTTGTTTGTAGTTATCAACAAGCATAAGCACAGAATAGATTTTTATTTTTCCCCACAAGGAGCATCTTCAAAATTATTCAGTGACAAAATTTCTCAGGAGTTGTGTTTAGTGATTAGGGCGTTATGAAGAAGCAGACTTGTATTCCAGTTCATATTTTCCATCTAACATACATTTGAAAGAGGTCCATCATCTTCACATTGAGTCATATTAAGAGGTCCATCATCACACTCCATTTCTGATGGCTATGCTACAAGGTCTGTCTACAACTTTGTGGTTTTGGGAATTCAGGCACTTCAGCATTCTGATTTTCTGGGTAAGTATAACCGGCCGATTGCATGAAAAATAGAAAATTAATAGCATGCATTGACCTTTTAATAATGTGTGTTACTATTAGTGCTAATTAGACATGATCAGACCACAGGTATTGGTTCTGAACTTAGAATCATAGAATCATAGAATAACCAGGTTGGAAGAGACCCACCAGATCATCGAGTCCAACCATTCCTATCAAACACTAATCCATGCCCCTTAGCACCTCGTCCACCCATGTCTTAAACACCTCCAGGGAAGGTGACTCAACCACCTCCCTGGGCAGCCTGTTCCAGTACCCAATGACACTTTCTGTGAAGAATTTTTTCCTAATGTCCAGCCTAAATCTCCCCTGGTGAAGCTTGAGGCCATTCCCTCTTGTCCTGTCCCCTGTCACTTGGGAGAAGAGGCCAGCACCCTCCTCTCTACAACGTCCTTTCAGGTAGTTGTAGAGAGCAATGAGGTCTCCCCTCAGCCTCCTCTTCTCCAGGCTAAATAACCCCAGCTCTCTCAGCTGTTCCTCATAAGACCTGTCCTCCAGCCTCTTCACCAGCTTTGTTGCTCTTCTCTGGACTCGTTCCAGAGCCTCAACATCCTTCTTGTGCTGAGGGGCCCAGAACTGAACACAGGATTCGAGGAGCGGTCTCACCAGTGCCGAGTACAGAGGGAGAATAACCTCCCTGGACCTGCTGGTCACACCATTTCTGATACAAGCCAAGATGCCATTGGCCTTCTTGGCCACCTGGGCACACTGCTGGGAACACTGCTTGTTCCAGCTCTGTATTTCTGTATCCGGACTGTGAATTAAAGTGTGGAAAACTGGCATCAGCATGTTCACACTGAGTCATTTGTCTAGAAGGAACATTTGTTAGCTCTAGGAAATTCATCAGACTGCATTGATAGGAAGTCTCCTCTCTTCTCACACAGTTTGTTGGTGTTCCAACAGATTTCCTGAATTGTGGGATTCTAGTCTTTCTGTAACTGAGGTGAAAAATTCCCAACTAAAGCTATATTTGTGATGTGAGGAGAATAGCCAAGTCAAAGAAACTGTGTATTTTAACTACTCCTCCATGCAATTTTTGTGTTAAAACTTGCAAGGTGGAAGTGGAAATACATGAAGCTACTTTGTTGATGCTACTTTCCATGCTCTTGAGAATTCCACTGTGATATCCTTCCTCACACCTCCCTATAAAACTCACCTACATCTTAGTACACTTAAGCACCTGACGAATGTGATTATGTTCCTGTGTACTTCTGACTTGTACTGTAATTATCTCACTGTTGGCTTATGTTGTATGCCCTGTCCCTGGGATATTGCTTAAATTTTAATTCGCTTTCCTACATGCAGGTTTTGACGGACATTTGAGATTCCTTGTGCCTATGCCAGTTTTTTTTGCAATGAACAGTGCAAGAGGCTATGTATCTCCAGCAAGTCTTCTGGGTCTGCCCTCCCTTTGTGGATACTTTAGGCACACTGAAGCTTCAGAAATTTAAGTCAAGTGCCTCTGTTTAGGAAATTCAATAAGGGCCTCTCTGACTATAAGATCGCCTTATCAGGGGTCTTGTTTCTGCGGATATATGTGTATGCTGCCTAGGACAATGGAATCCTCAACCTAGATGGGGACATGCAGAAGCTGCTTTTGCTTAAATAACATTTAAACCTTTAATAACAGTGTCATGAAACTACAGGGGAATCTGACTCAGGAACAAAACTTGGTATATGTTATCCTTATAATTATTGATACAATATTGGCATCCAAGATCTCATCATAAATAAGAGAAGCTTGATTGAATTTGCCATCCTAAACTGTCTGAGTAATCTACATAGTTCTGGCACACATGAAACAAGACCTATGACAGACTCAAGCTCTTCTGGAGCAGGTGGACCTAAGTGGGATAGTGTTAATCATCACAGATTTCTTTAGGAAGCTGTATCTTGACTACTGAAGAGAGTCATGAGTGTTTTAACTTCTGAATAATACTTCCATTTGATTTTGTCCTTAGGCTTCCATATATTTCAACATGATTAGAGGACAGAATTACTCTGTTAAAGAACAGTTGATGTTTTAAACTCCAATGCCTTGCTTTGGATAATATAAACTTTTACCTTTCTCAACAACTTAAGTTGTACAGTACGGATACAGGATGTATCGGCAAAAAAAAACCAAACAAACCAAACAAAAAAACCCCAAAAAACTTCCTTCTACTAAAAAATACATTTTTTTTTAGCAGAAGGTTACTTTTGCCCATTGCAACAATGACACCAGCAATGCCATTTTGATGTAGATATTCTTGTAAAATTATAACTCCACAAACAGATTTTCATGAAGAACATGTCGCTGAGATTATGACAAGAAGAAAATAAGCAATTCATGAAGGAAAATTGTTTGCCAGAAGAAAATTAGAATGTCAAGCTCTCTACTCCATGTTTGTGTAATAAGGGCTCATAATTTGTAATGGTCAGAAGGAAAATATTATAATGGCTTAAAAATATTACAGAAATGTAAATGGGAAAGAAACTAACAAAACAACCCAAACCCTCAAACCCAAAGAAAATGATGAGACAACAAAGAAAACCAAATTGAAATGAAAACAAATGTGAACTTATTCTTAGAATCCTCTAAATACCATTTATAGTTTAGAAACAGAGGAAAAGTAATGAAATAGTATAAAGCTGTGTAGTAGAAAAATATATATTGGTTATTTGGCATTCTTATTTTTCTGTAACTAAAACACTGGGAACAGAGGAAATGCACAAACTCAATTAAAATCCAATAACACCTCCACTTCTTCAGTGTTAAGTAGTTTTCAGAGAAAAAATAATGATAAATAGTATGACCATTATAGGGGAAGAGGTGATGGGAAGGAAATGTTACAAGAAAAAAATAAAGGAAACACATGGAGAGTAATCCTTACATTCCTTTTCTCAGGTAAGATTGTACTTACTGTCTGAGGACATGTACTGAATACTGAAAGAATCTGTTATCGCTGTAAATTGCATCTGTAAGGACAAGGAATTATTAAATTTCACAAGCCTTTATGAACAGTGAATCTACAATCTTTCTCCCTAAGGAAACTGTTGAAGAGGTAAGTAAAGATGCGGAAGAATCAGTACCAAAATTCTACCCAATCACAATGCAGCTAAAAACTTCCATGTAATTCAATGTATGACTGGGTTTTGGCTATTTTTTTGCACCTTTACATAGGAGCTGGCTTTTTCTGTTCCTCATGGTTCCCTGCTATATAGCCAGAGGCTGGAAGAAGTTAGGACATTTCACCATTATGGATTATCTTTAACTCTGTCAACAGGAGAGAAACCAGTAGGTCTGTGGAATGCTCCTGCTGAGTATATCAAACCACTGAAGAACCAGTGTTCTAGTTTGGACTAAAGCAGGCCATATTCTTTGAATTTTCAGCTAAGCCTTTTTCAAAACTTCAGCTGATGAAGTTTACCAACACAGATTTTCAGACAGTGGCAGCCTCTAGAATCGATAAACTTTGTAGATAACATGAATATAATGAGGCATTGGTATGTAGAGGGGCCACTCCTCACACCTGTTCCTATGTAAATTAAGATCAGCCCAGAGTTGGTGGCAAAGGGAGTAGCATCTGCTGGGAGTAGACAGGACATGTGACCCAAACTGGACCAGTGAAGTATTCCATGTCATACCCAGTGTGCAGGTTTTGAAATTGCTATAGAATTTATATATTTAGTTTGTAGATGTTATATTCTCTGGACATTTTGTAATAGGAAAAAATTGCCATCATAAAGTTATTAAATCTAACCAGCAAGGCTACTATGTGTTACACCCTTTAATTAGGCAAAGAGTGAATTCTCATGAAGTCTACGCAATATTTACTCAGTGACAGTGATGTTTATAAACTTCTTGTCATCCTGGAGAAAATGTTGGATTTCTTGAGGTTTACATGCATTTTCTATCTTGCAAAATAGAATGTGTAATAATATACTTTTTTATATCTTAGTGTGATAAGACATGAACAGTTAAAGGCTATCAGAAACTACCTTGTTATGTTAAGTGACTTGAATAAGGTAAAAGCTGAAAAAAGGTTCCACTGAAAAGACTTTTTTTCTGTGTGTGTAGGCCAAAGGTCTCATATTGAATTTCACAAACATGCAGGAAACACATAGCAAACGAGGATCTCTACATAAAGAACACATCTCAAAAGCAGAAATGTTTTGCTTTGCTCTGTTGGATTTTGAATCATAATACAGAAATAATGATCAGAAGAAGATAATCCTGACTTTCTACCTGTAAATTGACTCCCTCTTGATGTCTTTTGATAGTGATATGTGATGTACAAATGTTGGTGAAGTTTATGGGAAAAAAAATCAATGGATATCTACTGAAATGTTATTGCAACAAGGTTCTCCCATGCACTTTAATGAGTTAAGTGGAAGCTTTCATCTTCAGAACTTTAATTGTTATTAAAGTCTTTAAACTGCATTTTATATCTCAATGGTTTTTTTTTTTTTTGGATGAAGTCTCTGGCTACTTGATTCAGCTGGAATTAAAATGTTTTTGTATAAGTCCTGAATTATCCATGAATTATACAGAGTCATAGAATAACTAGGTTGGAAAGGACCCACTGGATCATTGAGTCCAACCATTCCCATATGGCACATTTAGCACTGAAAGTGGGGCTCTATAAGCTGTGTACCATATTCGTTATATGAAAGGATAAAATGTGATGGTAACTAAGGTTATAGAGATGCACCATATACATTTGGAATAACACTAAGATTCATATTGGAGATTGTATAAAATAATAAGCCAAATAAAAAGAAGCAAGGAGAAATCTGCTAACACATTCACAACTTTTTATAAATAACACCTCATATATTTAGAAAGTTGAAGTCATCAAAGATTATCCATGTGTTTCCGGTAAAAGTAGACCCTACTGTTGTCTTTGCATATAGCAGCACCGTGCTGGAGAATTTTTATAAAGTACTTCTGCAGCAGTGGATTATACGTCTGAACTATTTTCAATTTTGTCATTACAGGTGTCAGATTAAAACCCAACTGAGCTTATAAAAGCTGACAGAATGGTAACCTGCATGACTCTTGGAAATATAGATAAATTATCACGTTTGATAAAGACTACAAGCTTGCATAAAGTAGTTCAGTAAGCAAGTAACATGACTCCATCAAAAGAATATTGAAAAGAAGTTACTTCTTTCCATCTTGTATGAGAAAGTCAGAAAGAGGAATGTGTGTGTAGTAAATATATTCACGTTAAATATATTCTAAACAGCTAAGATAAAAACATTCACTTCAGATTAAGGTTTGCTATCTAAAGCAAGTAGTTAAACTACTTCTCCAGTCTTAGAAAGATCCTATAGGGATAAAAGGTTAAGATATTGAGTTTTATTCCCCTGCGTTCATTGACAATGATATAAGTTTAAATACTCCATATTGTCTACTGCCAGCATATTGCTTCAGTTTCTTTCCTCATAATTTCAGATATGTAAGCAAAATACTTTTATTAGGAAACTTCCTGACTTTCACTTACCTTATAATCAAAGAAGTAAAAAAAAGCACAGCAGGAAGTTGACTCACTGAAAATATGAATAATTTGTGGAAAATGTTTATTTCTTTTTCTTACTAAATGAAGTATTTAAGGTGACTGAGATACTTCAGTAGTTACCTACACTGAATATTAATGTAACCAGCAAAAGTTCCCATCAGCTGTCTTGCGTTCCTCTTAATCACACCAAAAGGTGTTGTTCCATGAGTAACATAAATTACTTTAATAATTTCTAAGCTATTTGGTAGCTAGTTGCCAAAACAGAATGAGAGAGAAAGACAGTTAATTTAGAAACTAATGAGAAAAACATTTTGATATAAATGAAAGAATAAAATATAAATTAAAATCCTTCTCTGGGATTGCATTTTAATAAATAGTGTAAAACAGGCTTTACGGTGGAAAAATATGTTAATTATGCTAATTAAAATATTCAAGGGAATAATACACTTGGCAATGCATTAAGATCTGCTTCTTGAAATGATTTTTGAACGATCTTATGAATTATTTATTTAAGTTTACGTTTATCTTAGAATTTAAAGACAGAAGAAAATAAACCATGACATATTATAATGTAAAAAATATTTGGAATGAAAGAGAGTCTATTTTTCATGGAAAAATAAAGTGGATTAATTTTTTTACAAGTAATCCTTTATTGAAAATAGTTTCAGCATATACACTATTTTTCTACATGACTACCATTTTGTATTTTTTAATGAATTCAAGTCTGAATTCAGGGTGGTAGAAATTTAGACAATTATTTTATTTTTAATGTTTTCATGTAATTTTCTGATTTTAGAATTAAACATTGACTGTTTGAATACCTTGTAATTGCAGAATTTAAACCATATGTCATCCATTTTTGGTCAGATTGTATCTTTTCCAGTATCAATCATAGTCAATCATATCAATCTACTGTAGTGCATGGTAGCTGTGCTAGGAGAACTGTTGGCAAACATTTTTTAACAACAGACCTTTCTTAAGCTTTTCTCTGTAAGTCAATGTTTTTCCTTATTTTTGGTGTTTTGAAGACATTCATTTATAAAAGATTTAAAAAGAGAAAGTAGTTGCATACTTTCCAAGTAATGTATCCAGACAGATGCTGTGCCATAATCTTACAAGAACTGCTTTGGAATTAGACAGTTCCAAGCTATGCCTTAGTCTGCTATATTAATATTAAAACATGTAAATGTATAATCATTGTCTGTGTTTGTAAGTCTTAACTTATTCCAGTAATAATAATTGGTCTTGCTTTTCTGTTCTTAAAGATTTTGTCTTTAAAAGTTAGTGACAGAAACTGAAAATAATGCTTCATTTACACAACATTGTGAGGATTTATGTATTAGTTTGGAAATTGGCATGTTTCTGTTGCTTAATCATAATCTTGGCTTCTGATTTAGGCCGTATTGTCCTTAGACCCTGCAGCCAGCTCTGATAAAGGAAACTAGGGCACAGTGGGTCAAAAATCTGAGAAAAAAAGAATTATTAACACATTTGTCAAGGTTACCGACAATGTAATTACCTTACTCTCAGCACACTACAGACAAGACCAGTCTGCAAGCAGGAGGAGACAATCAGAAATGCAAGTCGTTTGGCAATAGCTTGAAGATACCTGAAAATGCCCCCATTGAAGGTCCAATTTTCTAATTATTTTTGACAAATGTAACACTTCGAATCTAGGAGTGTTTTCTTATTATGATATTGTAGACACCGTGAAACTAAACATATTAGACAAGATGTCAACACTGCTGGTATAATACCACCAACCAGTGACCTGCAAGTAAGATATCTTCTAGTTTTGGTAGGCAAAGCAAACCATGGCTTTAAGTGGAAAAACATAGCTGTGTTTTATTTCAAAGTAGAAACTGACATTCTCTTAAATACTTGAGCAATGCTCAAGATATTAATGCTAAACTGGTACTGACAATTAGATACTAAGAGAAAAATGGCTAATGATCACAGAGACAAGATGATACAGTGTGGGGAAGGAGTAAAACTAGCAAACTGAGGAGATTAAAGAAGTGAAAGGAGGAGAATATACTGTGATAGAAAAGAAGAGAGTGTAGAGCCAAGAAATTATGGAAATCTGAAACAGAAGGAATGAAAGAGAAAGTGGTAATTATTTTTAAACAATGAAGTAAAGCATCTTTTTTAGGAAACATAGGAGTTTTTTCTATTGTGAAATCAAATGCCATCTCATTAGCACTTAACTTTTGCATCAATATTCTGTTTAATTCAAATATGCCAGATACTGCAGCATTGTTCCTTAAAAACCTACCTGATGGGGTGGGTGGAGTGTCTCTGTATGTGTGTGTGCTGTTTGATATCAATAGACCCCCTTCACCTCCTAGACAGTGAAGAATCACTTTGTTTATTTGGACTCTGGTAAACCACATTCCTAGAGTCAGCAAATTCATACCCGGGTCAAAATGAAGCATAATTCTCTTAAAATTACAAAGAATTTTAAGGGCATACTTGATAAAATCTTACTTAGGATATGGTAAATTAATCTCTTTTTTTGCTTTATTTTATAATATTCTACCTTAGTCATATTTAGTGCAAAAATGAAAGAATTCATGTTAAAATATTTGGTATATGGTGCCCTCCTTGCCAAGGTTACAAATGCTGTAATACCTAGTAAGTGATCTTTTTCCAGAGCACATATGCTGGGTACATATGGATACCAGTAACCTGCAAGATGCCATTGAAAATATTTTTGAGGACTTTATCTTACATATTTATAAAAGCTAATGACTTCAAAGCTAAAATTTAGCTGCAGCGTTAAGTATGATTGTAATAATGATAATAATGATGATTATGGTATTAATAATAAATAATAATAAAGTAGTATACCTTTTCACATTTCTGAAGCCCTATTTAATTTTCTTGTCTTAATCTTGTATGACATTATGAAATTGCACTTTTTCATCATGTTTACACCTGCCTTCCCTAATGCATTACCAGGTGTGAGATTTATGAGTGGAGCACATGAGACCTGCCACAGTTAATCACATTTGTAACCTTTCAGATACACTGCAGAATTTTTCTTGCTGTGAAACAGGCTTTACCTTTTAATCTCTGCTGAGCATAGTTCTAAAACAATACTGTAAATTTTTTCTTAGGTATTTCAAGTTCTGTCTTCAAATAATATCTTAATTATTATTCTTTCACATTTTTCTGTCAAAGAACTACTTTTATTTCAAGGTAATATTGAAGTAGTCAGAGATGTAAATAGATGTGCATGAGGTGGTGTTCTCTCTATCATGCATCATAATACTTAGAGACAATTTATATCACATTATTTTAGAATAAGGTAGAATTAATTCAAAAGTTTAAGCTTATTGATTTGTAACTTTGGATGAAATCTCAGATCACTCAGGAATACTTTACAAATGACAAAGTCAAGTTAGCTCAATGGGACTGCGCATATGATTGAAACTATTCATCTGCATGAATCTAGGCAGAAAATAGGTAATATTTTTGAAAATTCAGATTAAATGTTTCTTACATTTATGACTATGCTAAAGGTCTTTGTGTTAATAGAAACATCTATCTGTTGATAGATTTATTTTTATTGCATATTTAGAGACTTTGGTAGAAATTCCATCATTAGTCATTTTAGGGAAATTTGGAATATGTTCAACCAAAGCTTCTCCTTACCTATTTATTGTTACAAGAAGAATTTAAATAAGAAATGCCATTACTTCTCTAGCTTACTATGGCTGGCTTTACCGTTAAGCGGAAAAGATCACAGTCTTTCATTGACCTCACAATGCAGGCTCCTATTACTTGCCTGAACTTGTTTTGGCCCAAGTTGATTTTAGCTTGTTTTAGCTGTGTTAATAATTGTCTGACAGGTAACTGTCATCTAAATAAGTTTCAGCTTTTGTGCAGTTGTATAGAGCTAATTAATAAGCTGTAATTGTAGTACTGAAGGAAATGAATAAGCAGTGTAGAAGAAGAAAGGCACAGAATGGCAGTGGCATCCCTCGACAGTGAACACTAATCATGGTATTTGGTAACAGAGGATTGTGTGAAAGATGCTAACTGTAATATGACCTGCCCAGAAGAACGAACACTATCTGGGACAATGAGCTTTTATTTCAGGGCCAACATGACCTGAAGACCCAAGCTGAGTCACCTCTCACTGGCTGAGAACACCTCATAACAATTATAAAACCACAGGAAATTTGTCTTAAGAAAACAGATATATAACCATGGCCAGAATGGCAAATGACAAGAATCCAGTATAGAACCCCTCTTTCTGTATGGGACATAAGTTTAGACCACTGAAAACTAACACAACATTGACTACATGTCTGTCACCTGCATGGAAAATGAACATACTGATTATGTGAAGAATGTAATTGATTAGCATGAGTAGTTTGCTCAGTATACACAGCTGTACTGTAACATCTATAAACCCTACTTTCCTCTATATCAAAGTCCTCCATGCATTAGGCTGGGGCACTGCAATGTATAGAGCTATGAGAATAAATTTTCTTGGTAATGCTGTGCTAAACATTCTTTTTTTCCCTCCTCAGCTGGCATAGAACTGACTTTTATAGAGGCAACTTTGAAAGTGAATTTGGTGCTAATGATAACAAACACAAGAGAAAAATACCTAAGCTTAATACAAAAGAGGGAATGAATTAAGAAAGACAAGGAAACGTATCGTTAGAAAATGAATAAGAATAATTCAAAATGAATTGCCAACAGAGGAGGAAGAAATCCTCCTATTAACAGCATGCTCCCTCTGGCAAAGAGTAGTCTCTGAATGGTCCAACTTGGAGACGATGCCACTGACCTTGGAACCCTCCAAATCACTGGGATTGGGAGCACAACACCACAGACAGGAATCTGAGACTACAGAGTTTGTATGCTATGTTTTAACTGTATTATTAATGAAGGCTTTTTTTTCTGTAATAATTAGAATATTAGTCCAATTAATTAGGTCTATAATCGTTGATATCATTGTAACTTCACTAACAATAATAAGTGTATTGTTATTCTTTTAGATTGTAAAACATGAATTAGAATAACCTTACATTTTTTAAGTCAACATGTAAAATGTATTCCCTGTGGGTCCTAGCAATATTTTTTTAGTGTAATACTTCAGTGTCTTCTTTAATCTATGGAGTAACTTCATACAAGTGATTCAGTGTGTAGTTAGCCCTAATTACACCTTAAAAATGTAAAGAGTATTTATGTTATTGTGAGGGAACCCATCAGACTGTGTACCCGTGTAAAATTTTTTTTAAAAAATTATTCACCTAGCTTCTAGATGCTTAGAATTATAATAGTAGATGAACCATCTAAGGCAATTTTAAAACACTGTTTATAAATTTAACAACATAACAGCTGAGGGGTTGGCTGAGGTCTGAATTGTTTAGCTTGCTTATTCTAGGGGAAAATATGTCTTCAGTGATTCTATCCTTACTGACAAATTGTGGCATTAGCACTAAAGTACTGTAGTTTATATTTTGATATTATAGTATATTTACAATAAAATACTATAAAATATTCACATAGCAATAATCAAAGACAATGGAATAAATTTTCACTGTATTTTAACTATAACGATATAATTTAGATTGATCAGCTTTCCGTCAATATTTTCTTCTGACCTACTTTTACCACAGTACCTGTAAGAAGTGCACTAAGTGAAACCTTTTCACATTTGATGAAATATTTAGTTTTAATGCAAGTTTGAATTCAGCACTCCTGAGAAAACACCTTTCTGAAAAACATCATAATTTTAGCACTCTCTAGAATAATAATATTTTACTAAAGCAACTGAATATCAGATCTATGTGGTCTTTCTCTTCACAATGGTATCAGCCTCACATTTGGTAATGCAGGATAATAAGAAGTAGTGAAAAATTAAGGAAGCAAACCAAAATCATATCTATTCTATGGATTTTCACAGTATTAGTTTTGGAAACTGAGTAACACAAAGTGGCTGTGGATTTATTCTCTGTTTTACATGTACACTTCTGCTAGTATAACACGGGCATGGAAAGTATCCACATACAAACAGAATTTATTTGTCTAGAATTAACTGAAGATAAAGTTACTAATTCTAAATAATTATTTTTAGAAAATTAAATTTGTGAATAATTATTTCTGAAATATACCCAAAAATGTTGGCCTTGTGCGTGTCCAGGAAATCTTCAATCACATGATTAACTTCATTGGAGAAACATCCCAAATAGTAAGAACTGGTGTCACCCTAAACTACCTATGTTTTGAACAGAATAGAGCAAAATGAAATATAGGTTAAAAAACATAGTATCCTCAAAGAGCTTTAGAAGGCTACAAATTTAAAATACAGAATGTTTAAGTCCAAAGTGATCTTATAGAGAATACAATCTCAGTTGCTGTGAGAAATTTTTAGTAATAATTTCAAATCTACTGGTAATTTAGGCTATGAAAATTAAGTTGCTATTCTAAATATAGTAAAGAATAAGGAACAACAACAGAAAAATGTTCAGAGCCAAGCCCTCTTGGGCAATTTGTGAGCTTGAAAATCAAAATTAAAAAGTAATTAAAGAAATATAACACTAGTTTCTGAAAAGAGAGCAGCTAAGAGTACACATCTGTAAAGATATGATATTTTATATGTTAGATATATTTCTGCACTGTTATTATTTAAAACTATTTGTATTTATCATACATCTATGTGGCACTTCACTATACCACAGCGTACAATATAAACATACTATCTGTTAACTTCAAGTATGATCTGAATTGAAACTATTGATAGCATATTGATAAAATATGCATGGTTTTTAGAATAGAACCGCCAGATTTCCTTTGCACAACCTCTTTTCTGTCTCTGCAACTCCTGGCTTACTGTCTACACGAAGGTCCTGTCGGAGAATACACTTAGACATATAGACATACCTACCCGAGAGTACTAAAAGAGCTGGCAGAAGAGCTTGCCAAGCCATTGTACAACATTTCTCACAAGTCCTGGCTAATGGGGGAGGCCCCAGTTGACTGGAATCTTGCCAATGTGACACATATCTACAAGGTGGGCCAGAAGGAGGATCCAGGGAACTAAAGCCCTATCAGCCTGATCTCGGTACCAGGGAAGATTATGGAGTGCTTCATCCTGAGTATGCTCACCAGGCATGTGCAGGACAGCCAGAGAATCAGGTGCAGCCAGCATGGGCTCATGAAAGGCAGGTCCTGCTTGACCAGCCAGATCTCCTTCTGCAACCAGGTGACCCATATAGTGGATGAGGGAAAGGCTGAGGATTTTATTTACCTTGACTTCAATAAAGCCTTTGACACAATTTCCTACAGGATTCTCCTAGAGAAGCTGGAAGTTCATGGCTTAGATTGATATACTATTCTCAAGGTAACAAACTGGCTAGATGGCCGAGCCCAGAGAGTTGTAGAGAATAGAGCTAAATCCAGTCGGTAGCTGGTTACAAATGGTGTTCCCAGGGCTCAGTATTGGGATCAGTCTTGTTTAGCATCTTTATCAATGATCTGGATGAGGGCATTGAATGATTCCTCAGTAAGTTTGTAGATGACACAAAATTGGGCAGGAGTGTTGATCTGCTCAAGGGCAGGAAGGCTCTGCAGAAGGATCTGGACAGGCTGGATTGATAGTCCCAGGTAAATTTTATGAGGTTTAACAGGGCCAAGTGTCAGGTTTTGCACTTTGTTCACAACCCCATGTAGTGCTAGAGGCTTGGAGGAGAGTTGCTAGAAAGCTGCCTAGCGGAAAAGAACCTGGGAGTGCTGCTCAACAGCTGGCTGAACATAAGCCAGCAGTGTACCCAGGTGGCCAAGAAGGCCAAGAGCATTCCGGCTTGTATCAACAGTGGTATGACCAGCAGGAGTATAAAAGTGATTGTGACCAAGTACTTGACACTGGTGAGGCCACACCGTGAATATTGTGTTCAGTTTGGGGCCCCTTGCTACAGGAAGGAGGCTGAGGTGCTGGAGAACATCCAGAGAAAGGCAGCAAAGCTGGTAAAGGGTCTGGAGGACAAGTCTTATGAGAAGTGGCTGAGGGAATTGGGGTTGTTTAGTCTAGAGAAGAGGAGGCTTAGGGAAGACCTCGTCACTGTCTACCACTACCTGAAAGGAGGTTGTGGTGGGGTGAGAGTTGGTTTCTTCTCTCAAGTCACGGGTGCTAGGATGAGAGGAAATTGCATGAAGTAGCTCCAGGAAAGGATATTAGGAAGAATTTCTTTATTGAAAGAGTAATGAAGGATTCAAACAGGTTGCCCAGGGAAGTGGTGGAGTCACCATCTCTGCAGGTGTTCAAAAACCTGTAGATGTGGCATGGCACTTCATGACATGATTTGATAGGCATGGTTGTACTGGGCTGATGGTTGGACTTTATCTTCGTAGACGTCTTTTCCAGCCTTAATGATTCTATGCTTCTATAGGTAAGGTATGTTTCTGGGACATAGGAGAAGATACTAAGTTGATCCATGTCCTGAGTTCATTAATTATCTGGGTTTCACACAGAAAGTGGAACCATATACTTCATGCATTAGTGGACCTGTCAGACAGCCAGGGAGGACCATAGAGGACCAGGCACTCAAATGACTAAGAAATTCTGAAATAAGTATTATGCTGACCACCAAATATCAAAATTGGACTTCTGTATTTCCTCATATAAGGCCACAGGCTCCCCTGAGCTGAAAGCAGAGATCTCAGGATTGACATGGGCTCAGTTTGGTTGGAGATGGGCTGAGCTGGTTTTAGCACCAGCCTTAGGGCCACGTGCCTGTTGTCTCCCCTGCCTGAGCTTGAGATCACCCAGTGCCTCTGTAAGGAATTCCTAAATTTTCATTGGTTTGGAAAAATCTACATTTTAACCAGGTCTATCGAAAAGCTCACAAGTAACTAATGCTGTTGTACCATGTATGCACCTAATAGTAAAAGTTAAACTTAATTCAAACTTGTAACTCTAATTCAAACAGAAATATTCTGTACGTAAGACCACGAGAAACAATGAAGGAGAAAATAGTGCTCAGTTTTGCAAAATATGTGAATTGTCTAGGAATAGAGGGGTAATATTTTGAAAATTACTTTTTCCCATATTCTATTTTTATCCAGATCAAAGAAATTACTTTTCAAGAGACTTAATAACTAGAAAACTTGTATTTAATTAAACGAGTAGCACAAGCTATATTTTATTTACTGAATTCTACTACATATGCAATACAATAGTATTTGCAACCACCTTCATATCCCTGAATAATACCAATAATCATTGCCTAAACAGCACTCATGCTTGCCCTGATTTATCTGTGTTCCCAACATTTATTTATGCCATTGATCCAACGATACAGAACATAAAAATATTTTATAATAATCTTATTCAAACCTTTATCTCATCTTGCATTTTTTTAATGAAGTATTTTTGTTCAAAGTTCATAGTTCACATACCTTCTATGAGTTAAAGTCTCTGTCCTCTAACCTTATCTACTGCATTTTGTAAGGACCCTAGGTGTTAAACATTCAGGAGTATCTAAAGCCCGTAAGTGCTGAACAAAATTTTTGTTATTAACATTCCCTATTTGCCTTGGTTTCTGACTAGTCCAGAAACTTGTCTAATCTCATCAAAACTGAGAAGCTTCAGACCTGTATCTTGTATAAGTCCTATCAAGATTCACAAACTATGCATGCCTTCATCTAATTCCCCTGAAGGACCCAATGCATCTGATCAAATCTACCAGATGGCTTGGTCTTTATGAAACAGAGCAATGGCAACTGCTTTTAGTAAAAGCATAGATGGGGGAAAAAAGGAAAGCGGCGTTCTTCCCTCTGCCTTCAAGTTGGAATTGCTATACAATGTGAAAAACTGGGTCCAGTGCCCTTCACAGTAACTCTTCTATCTTCTGTGTCTTAACTACCAGGATATAGACTAATCTCCAAAGAAGCAGTCCCAGAGTGAAAAGAATTTAAATATCACTGCCAAGAAAAGAGGCAAAATGAATCTAACTTTTAAGTTAATGTAAAGCACTCACCTGGAATACAGGAGAATTAAATTTTTTGTGGCTTGAAGAATTCTTACTATTACATAGTGTGTCTGTGGAGCATATACCTCACTAGAAGTCTCACTTCACCATAGTGACTCCAGAAATAATATACATTTACATATACATTTTCTCACTTTTTTTCTTCTCTCTTGTTTCATGGATCTTTTATTACTTTCTGAATTGCATCAACTGAGTGATGTTCTGTTACTTCTTATTAGCAGTAAGTGTTACCTCCTTCTAAAACAATCTAGAAGGAGCTGATTTGTCACATAAATATCCTAAGATTCTTTCCATTGTTACTTTACTATTGAAATAAATAGGAATTTTGGAGCTGAAATACAATTAAGACTCTAAATGCACTTGTTGGATTTAGAAACATCCACAAAGACAGGTAAGCATTGAAATATATAGCCTATAGCTATAACTTCTTGAAGTAATTAACAACATTCAGCCTCCCCTTCATTATCTTGAAAAGTGGTATTTATAAAACTCAGTGAGTGGAATAGGGAACTGCATTAGCTAAACTGAAGAAAATGAGGAGGTGAGGAAGAAGTTGCAGGTATGAAAACTCAGTTATGTACAAAAAGATCTTGGTCAGATTTTTCACTTGGAGAATTTATTTTCAGATAAGGTGAGTTATTAAAAAGAGATTAAAACCAGGCAGAAATCGTAACATACACATGTCCCACGCTTCTGTCACAGGAGGGTGAAAGCCCCCTTACCTTTCACAAGTCATTAGAGGAAATTAAACTGTATCACTCTGTTTGGTTCAACCTAAGGAAATCTTACGTTCTTCATTTCATAACTAAGAGTGCAATATTTCAATGTGTGAATAAGCTATTAAGACCTGTACTTACTAACACTGTACTATGTCACTCTCTACTTTCTGTTGCATACTTGGACATTCCAAACCAGCTCATTAACTTTAGCTCTAATTATTTCCCCCCTCAAAAAGTCAAGTTTCCCTAAGTCTAAACTTCAGTTTTATTACACACTCTCTAAGATAGACTGCCTTGTTCCTCTCTGCATTTTCTGCTCACCTGATAGTAGGTCCTGGCATTATCATTGGTGCCGTGCAGCATGATGCAGGAGTGGTGTTGTGGCATGAAAATCTGCTCATGATAACAGGGATAGATCAGTGAAATAGGTCAAGCAAGAGCCTTGTAAATTACGGGTTCCTTGTGGATTGTATGCTGCATAGAGGGAAATGTCCTTTCCATCTATGTAAAATGTATGCAGGATGAAGAAGTGTCTGCAAGATAACAAGCCTCATCACAAAGTATTGTTTATTGTGGTGATTAGTAGAAGATCTGCATGATTGCTTCAAATGAGAGAGAAGATTTTATATAACAATGCATAATAAATTTCCTGAATATGTGCCTCTACTACTAGAAATAAAGAGACACGAGAACTAGTCAATTTTCAAAAAGTTTGTCTGTGGCCATCTTACATGCAGTGCTTTATTTTGCGGTCAAAGCATGCTCTCAGATCACTTACAGAGCTAAACCGTATTTGGAAAGAAATATACTGCTGAAAATCCTTGCTGGAAGCTCAGTAGGTGTAAGTTAGCACTCCTAGTGTCTTGGTAACCACAGGCCAATGCAACTCTTCACACGTATGCTGGTAGAAATGTAGAATCTTATGGAGTTAATTGGCAGCTTAACAGGGGTTTGGAGGAGCTAAAGTGACATATTGGAGTATAGATTTATAAACAGGGTAAGATGTATTGTGAATTTATATTATGTCAGCTGATGCATGGGAAGTATGAGGTAGTAGATATTCAGGGAGACAACTTTTTACATTTTACTACAGGATAATAGTGGGCATATGGGCAATTAATGCAAACCGTAAGGTCACACAGGAAATTGCTTGGCAAAAATTTTAAATTCAGCTTGAAGTTCAGATGTATCCAATCACATCTCTTTGCTTCTCTTTTCTTTTTATTTAGATCTGAATATTTCAGAAAGGTTATTCAGTCCTGCATTAATCAAGCAGCATGTTTCAGCAAGATTTGTAGGATTTCCAAGAAGGATGAGGTTAAAACGATTCTCAGTATCCCCTACACCTCATCTGCAATGCAAGTCTTGATACATAGTCTGTAGGAAAACAAGAGCTTGAAGTCAACTAATGTTGTTGATTTTACTGTAAATTTCTCAGCCCCCTACCACTCCATTTCAATGGGAAAGAGCATGACCTAACTGCAGAAGATATGAATGCTTTGTCAGCTTCCTAAAAGGGTGACTTGAAAGAATGGAGTATTACACTGAGCTCCTGCAACTGTGTAATTCTCTCTTTTTCCTTTCCCCCCCCCGCCCACCTTTTCTTTTAGTTTGCCAATATTTTCCCCTTATTTTTCAATTAAATTGGCCGTGGGTCAAGAGAAAAACATCCCAGTCCATATGTCACTGTGTTCATTGCAGGCAAATGTGGTAAAAATATACCAACTTCTATGCTTTCCCAGTAGACTGCAATAGAACTGTGTTTATTAGTTATGTGATTAAAGCAAAATACCATCTTTGATTTGTTTTAAAGCAAACTAAAACACAGTCTCTTGAATACACAATCAACCTTCTTAAGCAAGTAAATTAATTTTTTTGCATAATTTCAAGATTTTTTCCTTTATTTTTCACAAATGGGGCCACGCACTTGAATTTCATTCAGACAGTCAATGAATTGTGAATAGGTAAATGTCTGCTGCTTTTCCAATAGATACAAGTTATATAGGAGAAAATATACTACCTATATTGTCATACTTATGCTGTCACTGGGATTACAGTGTGACATCTTATAAACTGGACTGAAGGGGGCTGGCCACACATTTCCACAGCTGCTTACTGTAAAGTAAGTCCTAACAGTGAGTCCTTGCACCCTCATTCCAAGGTAGTAACAAATTCCTCTTGATTTGTGGGAAGAAAAACCTGACAATTGACATATTTTCTACTGGTAACATTTCATCATGGCTTTTAAAATATATTCAGACTAAGGAGTTTCGTTCCATGGAGGGACTACCTCTGTTAACTCTACCACTTCATTGTTTAATAAAACTTGTCTTAATGCTTACAAATCTGATCGTGTTTCATGTTTTTCATATCCATTTCAGTGACTGTTCTACACCTGGATTCCTAATATTGACACACAGGCAAATTTGGCTACTTATGTTTATTTATACACATCTGCAAAACACTACATCCTAGATCTACTTTGTTTGGTTTGTTTTTCCTACTCCCATTACTTAAGAGCATTGGAAAACTTTGAACTTACTTTCCTGATCATTAGCCTGCCTCTAGCAATGGTCAGCATAATACATTTAGGGAACCAGGGAAACCTTCTGTGTTACTCCCCAGACATAACCTCCCAAATTCTTGCAATCCGAGTCAGGGATTATTAGCACATTTTTGCCTTTAATAATCCTTGATGAATATGTTTCCTATCAATTTATCTGTTTTCCTTTCAGAACTTACGAAACTTTGGGTTCTGTATCTTCCTATGGAACCATATTTTAAGTTTAATTTTGGACAGCTTCCAGCTTCTCTTCTCTGCCTATTTATTGAGATGTGGAGAAAAAAGGAAACCTGAACTGCACATAGCAGTCAAAATGTCAATTCATCATGGATTTAAGCAGAAGCATATTGACATACTGTATTTTTCTCTCTACTTGTTTTTTAACAGTTCCTAACATCTTGTTTACTTTTTTTGACACCTATTGAAAGCCTAGCTGATATATCATAGTGCCATCCACATAGTCTTGAATAACTTGAATAATAATGGCAGCAGCTGATTCAGAGACTCTAAAATAATAGACATAATTTATAGTTACTAAGAATGTAAATGTCTGGCCACAGCTAAAGGTATCACTGGTATTTTGATTACAGATTGCTATATTTTATTTTACATATTTTCTAATTTTAATTAAACTAGAACTACTGTTCCCCTAATATCACATCTTGATACCATGTTGACACAGTTCTTATTGCTCACTTTTTTTCCAGAGAGCCTTTGATGTAAACCTCTCCCTAAGAAATCTATGATTGTTTTTTTGCAATGAACACTAGGAATAACTCATTAAACTTCCAGATTATCTCCTCTGTTACCGAAATGGAAGCAAGTGATATAAATTAACCAGCAATTACCATGCAGAACTTCTGCTGTAATTCAGGTGGTATTTGCTTATATGCTTTGCTGTTTTATGCATTCATAAGCTGCAGATCTGTGTCTTTGTCCTTATATCTTGAAATTTAATGTCTTTACACTCACAAGTTTCGTTCTGTACTTAACGACTCCCTATATTAATATTTTTAGTCCTTTTAACCTACTACACATAGATAAATTCTAAGTTCACCACTTCTGTTTGAATATTCACTGTAGAGGAGCATTGACGAAAAATCTAAATGAGAAAGAATGAGCCTGTATACAACAACTAACCAGTCTCTGAAATGAAGAAAAGAAACCAAACTGAATTTAAGTTTTTTTCCTCTGTCTTCCTTTGTCATCTACTTAATCCATGTCATGTGGGAAGTATTACCCATATAGTTCCTTTTATGTAATTCTTCTTTAAACTGTTGGAATTTAGTTTATTGAAACTGCCAGAAGGTATTATTAGGAACAGGGATATGTTGTAATGACACAGTTATGAAGCAGCCTGGATATTTAATTTTGATTAAGAATCTCATTGCATATAAGATGCAATTTTGGCCCTGCTGAAATTAATTGTTTTCTCATTAACCTCTAATGGTGCAGGATAGTATACATCTTGTTTTCACATAGTTACCATACAAATAAATGGTCACTTATAGGCTGTGCTTTAGGAGAAATATAATAATAATAATGTTCTCTTCCATAAACAATCATGAGTTTTGGTGAATTTAGACTCTCATAGAAATTTTTTAACAAGTAACTGTGATTTTACAACAGTAAACAGTAACTACGTTACTTTCAAGATGTTCAATCCTGATTTGAAATTATTTTCAGCCAATAAGATCATAATCAAATCTATTACAAGGATGGGAAATTGATGGTAAATATAAGCAGAAGTCTAAAGACTCATTTCAGCAACAGTTTACCCAAAGGTTACTTGTGAGTTAAGAGTCTGACATTTTTTTCCTGGATCATTAATGCTAGCATATGTAGGTCTGTTAGGATGTCAACAATTTTTAGTTGCAAAACAACAAAGAATCTGGACAGCAGTTAAGAGAGCGCAGACAGTAAGATTAAGAAATCTAGACTTGCACAAGCAATTCTATTCCTGAAAAACACAGCCTTATAAAATAATAAAAGATTATTTAAGATAAATTAATGGACAATTTTTGGCAAAAAATCTGCAAATGAGATGATGAAGGATCCCTGATAGTCCTGAGGTGCAGCAATGTGCAGCCTTGAAACTTTTTCCTTTCTGCCATCTGCAATGACTTTCAAGGGACTGTTCTCCACATTCAATAGCTCCAGATCTCTGTGGGACAGCAATATTCTTTCCTTCGGCATATCGCTGTTGTTTTGAGTATGAGTGATCTGAAGAGATGAGAAAGCATACATCAGACTTTAAGTAAGGAACTGAGGAAGTGGAGTGGCTGATGTATCAGCAAGGGGCCTATTATATGCTGATTCTGACCTTCAGACAGAAACCTATTCCAATTTTACATTTTTGTTTAACTCTTGCAAGCATTCAAATGAGCACTCATTTTTATTTGAAAACAAAAAGCTACTTTTTTCACAAAGATGTTGACCTATTGAAATATATCTTTCCATTCTTAAGTACAGAAGTCAAGGAAACACTAAATATCAAGGACAAAGTACAAAATTCAGAATAGTTTCAGGTAAAAGGTAAACTGCTATAAAGACAGTTGTAAATTAATTTCCATATTTAGGAGAATTTATAAACAAAGAGCCTGAACCTGGAAGTTTTAACTGGATAGAGTTACTAAATTTTAAGGGTTGCTAGAGCTTTCTCTAATAAATTTGGAGGCAAGTCCTTAAGAAATCAATCATATACATACGTACACATATGCATGGGCATACACACATATGCCTTTTTCACTGTGATATGCATACTTTTTGTCAAGAAAGTAGGGCAAAAAAAGATCTCTTTTATAGATACTTTAGGCTGAATGAATCTTGATCTTGATGCAGCTCAGTGAAAGGCAGAGGCATTCTTCTGTCTGCTTTGACTCATTATAAGTGGTATCTTTATGAATGCCGTTTTTGGCACAGTGTGAGCAAGATAATTTTCAATTAATGATGCCTCTTTGGCAAGACATTCCCAGTCACAGGAGCATGTCATGTTACACCAGGAAATATATTTACTATATACTAGATGATCTTAAAGGTCCCTTCCAACACAAACCATTCTATGATTCTATGAGCTGCAACTTACATTATGAAATACCAGTGTAACTTGGCATTATTCACTATATCAGTGGAAAAAAATCAGACTACTAAAATTCAAAAGGCATTTGCTTACGGCTCTGTTACTTGGCACTACAGACAAGGAAAGTACTAGAGATTATTGTGGGTTTATGTAGTACTTCTTCAGTACTTTTTAAGACTCCTGGGGTTGTGATGAAAACAGTTTGAATACACTCTCACAAATAAAGTATTATCAAAAGTTGCTGTTCTTAAAGTCGTGTTTCATATCATTAAACAATTAGAATTCCTAGATGGTTGAAACCCACTTCTGTTGAAAGCAAACATCAAAAGCATTGTTTTTAATTACCCATATTACTAAATTTTTTCTACGCTGTGATCAGAGACCAAAGATATGGAATATGAAAAAAGATCTAATTTTTCTCAAAATCCCCAAGGATGATCTGCAATGATCAGGTTAAGCCCTATAGTGTCATTTGCATACATTATTTTAGGGAAGACCTTTCCTGAAAAAAAAAAAAAGCACAAAAAGAATGACAAATAAAGAATAAAAGAAAAAAGACATTGTGCAACAATGACGTCCTCTACAGCAGTTTTCCAAAGGAAACTGCAGATACATGATTCATATCAGCTGGGCAGTAATTTACCTCAGTATTTTGATCAAAACCATGAGTTTTGACCAAAATTATGAGTTATTTTCCGCAGAGGTAAATATTAGCATAGATATTGTTTAATATTTTCATCAGTGATCTGGATGTAGGGAAAAACTGCACCTTAGCAAGTCTGTGGGTAACACAAAATTTCAAGACTCAGCTGATATGCTGGAGGAGAGGTCTGCCCTCCAGAGGGATCATGACAAGATAGAGGAATGGGCCCACTAGGAATTTCATGGAGTTCAACAAAGACCAAGTCCTGCACTTGGAGGAGAATGAGTCCAATACATGATCCAGACTGGGCAAAAGCGCTGGGTGTTTTGGTGAACAACAAATTTAACATGAGTCAGCAGTGTGTTCCTTTGACACAGTGAAGCCTAATTGTATACTGAGCTACATTAGGAAAAGCATTACTAGCAAACTTAGAAAAGTGGTCATTCCCCTCTATGCCAGTCCATCAGGAATGATTCACTTCTGGAACAGAAAGACAAGCAAATAGAGATGACTGTTGGAGTGTCACCAAGATGGTTGGGGAATGAAGCACAAGACATACAAGGAGTGACTGAAACAATTTGGTTTGTTCAGCTTAAGAAGAAATAGATCACGAGTCCAATAAACTTCAGGTGTCTGATGGTGGGAGGTTAAAGATCAGATGGAGGCAGGCTATTCTTGAAGGCTTGCAGCAACAACAAAAAGACAATAGTCACAAGGTGCAGCAGGAAAATTCCAACTGTATATGAGAAAAAAGATGTTTTCATGGTGAGACAGTTTAAGCACAAGAACAGAGAGTCTGTGAAATTTCCATCTACCCCTGTGTTGAACAGGATGTCAGACTTGATGACCCCAGAGATTCCTTCTGAATTTACTTTTTCTAATGATTTTTTCCCCTTAGATTTGGTGTATGCTTTTGTCTCAAGTTTGAAATTTTAGGTTTAACAGAAGTCATCAAATTTGCTATAAAATCCCTGAATGATTTTTTATTGCTGATGATATACAGGAGATTATCTTGTAATTAATGAACTGTTCTGTCTTAATTTCTAAAACAGTGTGAAGCAGAGTGATTATATAAGACCTACCAGTGTCCAGCGTTCTCATGGAGGGAAAAAAATGGCATAAAAATATTCAGTGGGTTGTTGTTTTCTTGCAATGGAAATGAAAACTAGAAGCCAGGAGAAGCCATTACTTTGAACACAATCACTACAGGAAAAAATCAGCTACAAAAGATGTGTGAGCTAAGGAGCTAGAGAAAATATATGCCTAACTTAGATGTCTAAAATTTAGATAAAATTAATCCAAATCTTCATTTCCCGATAGAAGGTCTTATGAAAATACAGCAATAAATGAGATGACATAATTATTTGCACGTATACAGTGCACTCTCTTCAGAGAACAGCTGACAGCTAATTACAGGCTGTGAACTCTTTATATGCATCACGGAATGATCCATGAGGGCATTTGAAGAAAGATTTCATAGCAAGGGGCAGACAATCAGATTCTCAGATAATGTAAATTAGTACTTTTTATTTTACTTCTTTCATAATACACCACTGTTTTCTATCAGAAAATCTAGTGGGCAGATACCAAATGTACAGTTTCATACAGTCAGAGTATCATGTTATCTTTTAAATAGCATAGTAAATAAATTTAATTCTGCCAGTTAAACTAGTTCTGCACGTCTGAGACATTATGTAGATCTGGGTTTGTTTCCTATTGCTGTTATATCATTCTCCAAGTCTTTGCAAGTATAGCAACAACAACAACAACAAAAAACGTTAGCCTGAAGCTATTCCACAACAAACTGTGATCTTGTCAGATCCTATCAGCTCAGAAGTGTTGACCCTTAGCTGTGGAAATTTCAGCAGGAAAGAATGAGTTTAAGGGATGCCTGTATCACTGGAGTTTCAGTCTGGTACTGCTACAACAAATGGTTTCTACCTTGATTCCATGTTTTGTAGCTGATTTTCTTCTTGATTTCAGTTGTTTCAGTTCATATTCCTGCCTTCCTTCAGTTTAAGAAGACAGACTTCTAGCTTTGTATATGGGTAAGAGAGCAGAAAGAAAGGGTTCATACTCTGCTTGTCTGACACATAGAAACTATGTTAGCTTTGTGTGGTTCTGTGTTTGCATGGTTTTCTCATGCAAATAATTTAGCAGATCATCTTTTTTTAATCCTTATAAATAACTTTCGGGTAACAATGACGGACATGAATATAAAAAGACAACTAGATGAAGGAGTATTTTATATAGAGAAGAAACAGAGGGAAAGTAAAAAAAGGAACTATATGGAGAGATATATCTGCATCCTGTTAACCTGAATTCACGTTTGTAAATTAATAGAAACAGAGGTTAAATCTTCTTTGCATGTTCCTGGATTAATTTCACACGTGGTTTGTTGTTCACCAAAGGACCTAATATAATAAGACATTCTGGGGCTTAAGAAGGAAAGAATGAAGGAACTCTACAAGTAGTTGATAGTGTAGGAGGGAAGAAAAAGGAAAAATTGATAGAAAGAAAAAGAAAATAAAACTTATAAAAGCTGAAAAATTAAGATGCCAATAAGGTGGAGTAGAAGACAAAATAAAGAATGAAATATTTGAAGAAGTATGAAACAAGAAAACTGAATCTTGTATTAAATATAACTATAATGTAACCTAAGACACTTAGCTCACATGTAGTCACCTATAAACTAACATCTAACCTCAAGTGTCTAATTCTCAAACTGAACCCCAATCAAAGTGCTGAAAACCATCTATAATATCTGTATGCTTTTTGTAGCTCCCGTCTATGCATCTTTACAGTTTATCTACTTACAAAGATTTCTTTACTTCCAGTCTTTCTCATGGTTTCTCTTTTTTCCATAAAAATAAAAAAAGCCACTTAACAGAATCAGACTGAAGGTACATCTAGCGTACCTTTTGCCTTCGGTAGCATCCAGAAGCAGGTAGAGGCCAGCCTAAGGACACTTGATGTGAAAATAGTTATTGAATTCTAGAAATTACATTCACTATTGTAGAAAACAAAGAAATACCCAAGATTTGTTCCTCTTATCATTCTTTCCTGAGGAAGTGTAGGGGCAGTTTATTTTATGGGACAGCTGAGCACTTCACTGTGTAGCTCAGAGGGAAGTCTGTTTCTTCAGCAAGTCTCTTTATTAATTTCCATCATTTTGAGGCAATATGCTTCCTATGAAAGGCTGTGCAGACAGAAGTAATTTTTGACATAAAGCTAGTTCTCTTCAGCAGCAAAGTCTGTAGTTTTGTCTGGCCTTCATTGTACCGAAGATGTTTAGAATTCATCTGTGTAAGGATGAGACCCCTTTTTCAGAATGCAGATAAGCTGAAGAACACATTTAGTTTATATTAAAACTGGTAACTCAGACCTAAAATAAAAATCTTATTCAGATCCATTATAGCAAAGAATAAGTGTAAAAGCAGAGAAAAAGAGAGAGTGTGCTCTGTATGAACTTCTTCAGAACGTGGAGGGCTCCATCAAATGTAGAAAATACATAATTTAGAAAAAAGCTCATGATCCCTGTAAGCAAATTTTAGTGAAACAGATTAAATTTCAGATAAACATAAACTATCTATAGGTGTTTGGAAATCTTGGAAAAACGAAAATTATGTATTAAATATGAAAAAATATTAAAAATATTTTAAAATCGAGATCTCTTTGTTCAAGAGATTCAAGAAACAATGTTGTAAAGTCTATTCTATTTCCACGTACAAGCCAGGATTGAAAGTAAACTTTTGAAGTTTACAGAGAGAAGGAAGGGCATGCTATAGACCACTCTTTCAGAGGCAGACAGCAGTTTCTTTTTTTTTTTAATACGGTACTGGCTTTTTTTAGATATATTTGTTCACAGAGCTCATTGATTTCTTTTGGATTTTTTAACGACTAGCATGTTGGTAAGTTCATAAGGATATGCATGAGAGAGACTGTTCCTGTTATTTCTTGACCTGGAAGACCTTTCCCAGATGTAGAAAGCAATCTTAAGTAATCAGTGCTCTGTTTGCACTGTGATGCTTATAAGAGTTTAAAATTGTTGTAGGAATATCCTTGTAATTCCTATAAATATCTGTCATTAATACCAGAAATATAGTTGAATGGTGCTGCCTAATACTCTGAGACTTTTTCATTGTTTTGAGTACTTGGCACACATATATCAAATCATAATACCTGCCAAGAAGTACTTTCCTTTATGAAGGGAAAACGCAACACGATTCCTTTAAGAGTTTGTCTCTGTGATTATGTCTTTTGTACAGTCATCATGAGGAATGAGAAAAAGGAATATCTCTTTTATTGCGAAAAATTTAAGTTTGTTTGGTTTATTGTAAGCACCTTCAAGTGCTATGATATTGATTATTTAAATATCTGTTCCTGCTCTGAGTATTTTCATACTGACTGACAGATCCCATTACTTTATCTGCTGAGGAATTCAGATTTGTTAAAGTTATGAAAAACAGCCCTGTGTATGAATCATCAATCTCACTCTGTTGTTAGAGCTGAGATGTTATGGAGACAGCTGGCATTTCCTTGACATGTTGTACGATGTCCCCAAAATCTCTCATCTTTCCAGACTTGACAGAAAGAAAATTAATCGTGCAGACAGCGATTTGTCATTTTGAGGATTATCCAGGCAGCCCGGTAACACTGGAAGTACTAAATGTGCTGTTCACCATAGTAATTTGTGCATAGATTCCGCAATGACATAAGGACCAAAGTGGCATTTGATGGGTTGCACAGTGAGGTTAATTGGTCTTTTTAAGTAGTGGGCACTTAAGCATCGGCACCTCCTGCACAGCCAGTGCAACTTGCTTGGCTTAGGATGGCAGTAGCGCACTTCGGCTACAGGAGAAACACCGCAAGCTGTGCTGCTTCCCAGTCAAACTGAAGGCGGGAGAACGAGTTGTACATAAGAATTTCTTTAACACAGTATGAAATGAAATAGGGACAAGAACTTTTAAACCGTAATTTTGTGTTTCGCCTCATAGTACTGTTGTAATTTTCAGAAGGAAATAATTATTGCTAAGGTCAGACAACATCTTTAAAAGCTGAAATATCCAATGTGATAGAAAGAATAATACTACAGAAAATTATTTTAAATTATGCTTTCAAAAGCTATATTGTATTTCTTGTCTGGAATAATGGCTCATTTTCTGTTTTATTTTCAAATAGATACTCAAGGCTCCACTCTAGCCTTAATGTATTGAACACTTGATTTAAAATCAGTATTGTGGAATTAAAGTCAAATCAATGCAGGAAGATGGAGATGTATTCAAAGACATTCATAGGAGAAGAACAGATCTTCAGCTTGGAGAAAAAAAAGGAAATACGGAAAATATTAAAACAGAGTGACACAACTAGCTTTATTCTCCACAATTCATTAAAAAGCTGGTGATGTAGTGTGCAAACAGAGCCTGACAGTCTATCTAGTGGCAGGTACAAAAGTGTATGGGTCTCTTATACTGAGTAATTGTGAAATTTTATGAAGTCTTTTATAACACTCACACCTTTCTCTGTTGTGTTCTTCAGGGAGAATAAGTTTGTGATTCCAGTTCCTATGTCTCTGCCACAGTCCCAACAGGTTGTGGCACATAAGTGCTGTATGCCTGCATTTCTATTTATTTCAAGAAGCAATCTGTGAAGTCACACAATAGATCCTAGTGAATAATTTTAAAACAGGAACTACAGCTGGAATTTTACCTCCGTAAAATCAGAAAGCTGATGTGTTTCTGTCTGTCATCTACCATTAAAAAGCAGTGTTCTACATGTTAGTTTATTCAGATCTGGCTATCTAAGAACAGGCAGAAAATCAGATGTAAAACCTGGTGTTTGTTTTCATCTCAAATGCATTGGGGGTGAGTGAAAACACCTATTATCCCTTTTAAGTTATTTACTTGTTAATTTAATCTATGGCATTCATCTCATTTGTGTCAAGTCTGAATAATGAAATCAGACTATTAGTTTAATGTTTCAATCAGTAATTTGCATACTAGACATTCATTCTGTCATTCTTAGTTAATAAAACTGGAAGAGGCCTCAGCTACTCAGTGCTGACATGAAGCGTTGTATAGAGAGTTGGCTTTGTGTGTTAATCAGCCGACAAAGGCAAAAGAAGGAGTTTGGAGTCCTGAAATCTGTGAATTGCTGACCTCCCTTCTATACATACCCTAGCAATTCACTTGTTTAAAAGAACCCTGTAGAAAACTGTGTGCTGCTGATTTCTTCCTTCACATTCCTCTCAAAAGAATATCGTAGAATCATCAGGTTGGAAGAGACCCACCGGATCATCAAGTCCAACCATTCCTATCAAACACTAAACCATGTCCCTCAGCACCTCATCCACCTGTGCCTTAAACACCTCCAGGGATGGGGACTCAACCACCTCCCTGGGCAGCCTGTTCCAGTGCCCAATGACACTTTCTGTGAAAATTTTTTTCCTAATGTTCAGCCTAAACCTCCCCTGGCAGAGCTTGAGGCCATTCCCTCTTGTCCTGTCCCCTGTCACTTGGGAGAAAAGGCCAGCACCCTCCTCTCCACAACCTCCTTTCAGGTAGTTATAGAGAGCAATGAGGTCTCCCCTCAGCCTCCTCTTCTCCAGGCTAAACAACCCCAGCTCTCCAGCCCCTTCACCAGCTTTGTTGCTCTTCTCTGGACTCTCTCCAGAGCCTCAACATCCTTCTTGTGCTGAGGGGCCCAGAACTGAACACAGGATTCGAGGAGCGGTCTCACCAGTGCCAAGTACAGAGGGAGAATAACCTCCCTGTACCTGCTGGTCACGCCGTTTCTGATACAAGCCAAGATGCCATTGGCCTTCTTGGCCACCTGGGCACACTGCTGGCCCATGTTCAGTCGTGTATCCAGTATGTGCACATTTTTCTGCAAATATAACATATTCTTGATTTGAACAAACATCTCTCTCAGCCTGTCTTTGATGTTTAGCACTAAGTACTCACATCCGCTCCTGCCTAGTAGTTACAAAGACGGGGATATGGACTAAAGGCTAGAGCTGCCTGGCTTATGGTAAATGTAAGGTTACACTTGGCAGATCTGCTGCACAGGACAGGATAGTGACACAAAATATCACTCTTCTACATCTACTATTGGCATTCATTGATCCTCAAACCAAGTAATAGTGATGCTCAAAAGATTTTCTTCTAGTGATCTTTCACTCTGTTTAAGTTAATTAATTAGCAGACTACTAAGTACTTGTGAAACTATAGGCTGTTGCTGCTATTCAGGCACTCACCTGAGAGGTAACCTAGCTAGAGACTTAGTTGTGGTTGCAGCCCATTTTTAAACTACTTACTCAAAGTGAATGACCATCAAAAGATTCTTCTCAAAAATACAGTGCCATGAATATTTTATTTGGAAGTGGGAGATGTTAACTCACACTCAGCTGAGTAAGACATTACCCCAAACCATGATTTCACGTAACTTGAAGAAGAAAGGGTTATGAGACACAAGGTAGATGGCAAAGGGTTCTGTGTATCTGCCTTTTTCTTTTATTGTAAAAATCCCCAAATAAAACATATAATTGAGTCAACTGAAAGGTATTTGTGTAGAAGAAATATTTTTAATGTTGGTTTTGTTTCTTTTCAGTGAGAAAACCGCTTTTTCCCCATTTTATTTCAGTTTAATAGTGTCTTTTTAAATTTTTTTTGTCTATTTGATTGTGTTTTGCTTTTGGTTAAGCTGTAAGGGCAATACCCTTATAATTTATTTTTTTAGAAATGGACTGCTTTTCCTAGACTCAAAATGTACCTAGTATTTTCAGGACTGGAAATAATCGCTGGCATGACACATACGTATCAGCCATGCAAAATTATTTCCATGGAACTATGTCGATTAATCAGGTTTCCATATTTGCAGTATTTGTTGGTATCTAGCTGTCAGTGATTCTGAATTTACAAAAATTATGTCAACCTACTAGCATACCTTGGCATTCACTGGTAAGGGGGCTTGGAAATGTAAAAATAATACAAGATGAATATCAGACAGTTCTATTTTAGCCTAAACTTTACAATTTTTTTTTTTACATTGCAATATTAAAATAGTATGTTAGATGCTTTGGAATGTGAGATTTTTAACTGAATCTTTATTTCCTTATATAAATGTCAGATAGCCTTAAGTGAGTCTAACTGCTGCCTTAGTCCCTGAGAGTATTTCTGAAATTCAGAATGTTAAAGTACCTTCTGTAAAACCAATGCTTTATTTGTATTGATAAAATGATTACAAGCAACTGTTAAGCATTCCAACCTGGCAGTGTATATGAAGGATGTTAAAAATGTCTGCCTTAAAATCTGAACTAAAGAATGCCGTATCAAGCTTCCAAAAATGCTTTATATATTGGGAAATAAATGTGTTGTAAGCATGGAAATGGCATTTATAGTTAATGAGACTACTGCAGAATAATTCAGTTTAGTAATTAAATATGATTTTCTAAGGGATTGATTTAAATGAATTAAAGCAAGAATACACAGAATAAATGCTAAAGCGTGAATATGATTGTGTGTAATTTCAGTCATTCCACTGTTTTGGCATTACAATGCTGCATCTAAATTACAAATGAGCTCAAGGTCAGGGTACAAGACCAAAGACTCTGTGCAATTTATGTGGGTTAAGAAAAATACCTTATATACAGAACTGAGGATTTATTGTTACACTAATTAAAGTAATATCAGTCCAGTGAAGGAGATATTATTAACTCAGTCACAATGAATGACTATAACACCTTATAATAATAGAGTTAATACTGATAAACACAGCCCTTCTCTTTGGTGCAGGTTCACCTCTGCAATCTGCCCAGGGTGCTAAGATCAAAGGCAGTAGCCTTCATCAGGAAGAAGATACCCAAGTATAGTGAGTTATCAACATCCTGAATCATTTGGCAGGAAACATCTGATGTTGATGGAGGGTTTCTCCCCTCTTGTTCTTCAGTTTACATAAAACTCTGTTTATGCATTTGCTATCACTCTGCTTACTTCATCTTTACTCACTGATTCCTAGTTCCATGCTGTATTCAAATTTTACTGTGTATGGCATGTTCTACATGCTTTGCATAATTATTCTCTTCTTCTTTGTTTTCCTCAAAACCTTTTTTTTTTCCCCAGTTCACAAGTCTATATGCCTTTAGTGAACAGTAATTGAGTATTTGTGACACATTTTTGCAGACCTGGTGTGACCAGTATCACGTGCCTACATTTTCAAGCCCTATGCCATGAACTTTACTTACATTGTCAGGGTCTGTTTCAAGCCCTTGTTTTCCTTTGACAGCCTTCCAGCTGTGGTTTCCTGATAACACCTGGTATTTTGTTAGTACAAATTAATCAGAGAAACAGCCATTCTAGAGTGACTTTTATTAGTTCAGTCTACAAAAAGTAGTTATTCATTTCAGAAACACATCCATCCATCTATCTATAGATATATATAGATACATAAATTATAATTTAGTTACCACTTATTATCAATAACTAATAGTTACAGTCTCATCACTGATTTGTAATAATTTTTTTTCCCACTAACATAGTGCTTATTTGCTAACTGATACTACTATTCTAAAATCTGATACTCCACTGTGGTTTAATGGCAGCAGTTCTAAATGTATCCTTGGATTTATCACCATTGTCCTTCCAGTTACCCATATATTCACTCTTAAATTTCCGTATAGGCAATTGATCTTTGCAGATGCCTGTGAGGTAGTGTGTACTTCCAGAAAATTCTTCCTTGAAATATGATTGAAAAAGTAGAGGCAACAATCTTTGGAACAAGAAACCAAAAGTTCTAATAGTTTGCCAGACTTGTGGAGCAAAATCATAGCCGGTGAAACTAGAAGGCATGGACAAATGTGTTGCTGGTCTTTTCCAAAGGACTCCCTGTGAAGCCATCACAGGCAGCAAGTATGTTGTGTTGTTTGTGTCATACCGTTGTCTTTCAGCTTTACCTCCACTCTATGAAGTCAATCTATCCCACCCACGTCGTCTGAGGAGCATTAAATGAGTTTCATATGATCACAGATGGGTATGTTGCTTAACTATTGAGGAAGACAAATCTTTTGAATCTGCATCTCCTGGTTTAAACCCTCCAGGCTACAGGCAGATAAATACCTAACACAAGGAAGTACATTGATACTTTCTATCACAGGATAAGGCATTTTATTTTGAATATCCTAATATCTTCATAAGAAACAGAAATGAAGTGACCATAATTAAAAAAAAAATTGCTTTGATTTGGAGAATGAAAGATTGGCCAACAGTCTTGTATATTTTCATTTCATCTTGGAAGAAAACAACAGCTGGTGTTTTACAATGGAGTTTGTAAATTTGGAGTTCTACAATTTTAAGAATTTGGTTATTTTTGTAAGAATTCCATAAAAATATTAGTTTTTTTCTTTTTCTTTTTTTCAAAGAAAGAAAACTGGAAAGTCTTGGTCATCTACTTGGGATCTTCACTCAGAAATATTGTAATGACACAACAAAAGGGCAAATTTTAAAATTAAACAATATAATGTAAGGAACAGAGAGCTGGAGATCCATAAAGCTTGCAGCCAGATTCTGCTCCTGGTGCTATGGTATCTGTCATCTAACTTTGATAAAAAAATTCCATTCTTTGCCATTTTATCCCTCTATGTCAGAAAATGTCCCCAGTTCTCCCTGGCAGTCTGATATTTCATGAAGAGTTTAATGCACAAATAATGCTAAAAAAGCTAGCTAAATGTCTAGTATGCATCATAGAAGTTTTCCAATCATATGCATATGTTCAAATATCATAGTACATATTCTACACTTGGTTTTAAAAGGTTAGTTCTTGATAGCTATATTTTTTAAAATATCAGATAACCACCCTGAAGACTTTTTTGTGAGAATCATACCAAGAATAAAATGTTCTGTGCCATCTGTTCTCTCTTTCAGTGTATAAATGGAAAAAATTATCTGAAGCTGGTAAACTACTTTAACTACTTTTTTTTTTTTTGTCAGTTGGTGTATTTCTACCAAAACAAGAAATCCTAGAACCAGTTAAATGGAATTTTGGAAATAGGAATCTGAATAAAATAAAATAATTATTGCAGTTGAGATTAAGCATGCCAAGTGTTTTACCTAATGAGATTTTATAATTGATTTATGATTACTGAAAATAAGAGCTTATGAAGACAACTTCAAAGGACCTTTCAATCCAGTTGTTCTAATAGAATCTGCTAAAACAATTAATAATGTATATAGCACTTCACTATGTTATAATTTTTCTTTCCTGGTTAATAGATATTGCTTTCAATTTTGTGTTCAATTACTCTGATTAATTAAACTTTTTTGTTCCCTATTTCCATTATCAGATTAAATGTTATAGATGCTTCATTTTGAGGTAATTAAACATACTTTAAGAAGGAAAACTGATTTTTGTTTGCTTGTTTAGTTTTATAAATATTTTTCTAATCCTGCTTTTACTTTTTTCTCATGGAAAATAGTAATGCAAATTTTCCAGAGTTTACTTCCTTGTATTTCTTTGTGTATGATCTAGAAAAGGAAGGAAATAGAGCACGCAAAAAGAGATGCAGGTATTGGATCTGCTAGGTAATCATGGTCTTACAGCCCTGGCTTGTTTTCTCCTTTGCTGGTTAAAAAGCTGAAACAGGTATTATCCCATTATGTTCTCTTTCCAAATTGCTTCCAGTTTGAAAGTCACAATATCTAGATACTTACTTAGCTAAGCGATGTTCAGTTCTACTGGCATATATTTAACAGACTCTTAAGGCCTCTCTAGCTGCCCAGATTTTAAAGGAAGATTTCAAAGAACTTAGTTTTCATCTAAGTAATATTAATCATAGAATCATAGAATCATAGAATGTCTTGAATTGAAAGGGACCTTACAGATCATCTAATTCCAATCTCCCTACCACTGGCAGAGAAATTTCCCATTAGATCTGGCTGCTCAAGGCCCCATCAAGCCTAGCCTTGAGCAATTTCAGGGATGGGGCATCCACAACTTCCCTGGGACACCCTCATTGTGAAGATTTTCCTCCTTATGTCTAGTCTAAATCTGCTCCTCTCCAGTTTATACCCATTCTCCCCTAATCCCATCACTACATGCCCTTGTAAAAAGTCCCTCCTCAGCTTTCTTGTAGCCCTCTTGAAATACTGGAAGGTCACTACAAGGTTTCCTCAGAGCCTTCTGTTCTCCAGGATAAACAACCCCAACTCTCTCAGCCTGTCCTCGTATGAGATGTGCTCCAGACCTCTGATCCTTCTAGGCCTCCTCTGGACCCATTCCGAGAGTTACATATCCTTCTTACATTGAGGATTCCAGATTCTATCACCCGGCTGCAGCATTTACCATGTCTGCTGCCACCTCTCACTGATAATGAAAGCTAGAAGAGGCAATAGGAACTGGGTGGGAGGAGGGGGAATCCACAACACAAAACCAGTAGGGATCAAATTTCCACAAGCTTCCTTACCTACTGATTAAACATAATGTTTATTCCCATTAACAAAAGCTAAGCAGGTGACATTGTGACTGATTTTCTAGGAAGCAACTTAAATATGGCATGACGTCAGCCACGTATACTTGCAACCTGGCTTCTCTGTAGGCAGATTAACCCATGTGGCATAGCTGTGGCTCTTTTTCTTATTAACGAGAACCCTAACGTGAGCAGAGTACATATTAATATATTGCTTTGTAGAGATATGAAGCAAAGATACAGATGTTACATCTGAAACTTTTCTTGAGTTTATTTTAGAAGAATTATTTTATTATTTGCAAAAAGAACCAAATGTGAGATGAGATGAAATGAGATGAGATTCAGCAGACAGCTGAAATAACTGCATTTAGTCTCTGACTCACCCTAATTAGACAGATGATGTTCAAGTCATATGATGAAAGGATATGGCCTCAAGTTGCACCAGGGGAGGCTTAGATTGGATATAAGGAAAAAATTTCTCACCAAAAGGTTTGTCAAGAACTAGAACAGGCTGCCTAGAGAAGTGAAGGAGTCATCATGGCTGGAGGTATATCAAAAATGTGTAGAAGTGGTGCATAAAGAAATGGTTTAGTGGTGAAGTTAGGAGTGCTAGGTTAATGGTTGGGCGCTATGAACTTAAGGACCTTTTCCGACATATGATTCTATGATTCTATAATAAGAACAAGGGAATGTTTAGGGTCTCAACACAGCACTAACAATTTCGTTGCACTGCTGTAAGAAGAATCTGCTTGTAAAACAACCTAATTGTGCCCACTAAGGCCACAGTTATTTTCTCATGGTCACACCTGAGTAGCCTGTAGTGAGTCTTAGTGTATAATTACTCAGTAGAACACAAAACATAATAAGAAAAACAATCACACAACAAGTGTCCATAAAAAAAAAAAAAGAGGAAGAAAATAAATATGGGTTCACTCTGAATAGATTTTTCTTTTCAAGCTAAGTAAAAAAAAGAAGACACTGATATAAGTTCTACAATGAGATAAAGATGCCAGATAGTAAAACATTGAAAAGCAGAAAAAAAATGTCCATCTGAACAAATGAAGAAAAGTTCCTCTGTTGAATGACATCTGAGTTTTCTTAATATCAAATTCACTTTATAGACAGTGCAAAAAAAGACCTAGAAATGCATAACAACTTCAAGGTTATTGAATTTTATTGGCCACCATGTCTCTAGCTTCACAAAAAATAGCTGTAAACAGCAGAGAATCTCTGCTGGAAGTTGTGCTGGAATGTGCTTTTAGTTGTGCATTTGATTACTCACAAAGCATAACACAATGTTCTTATGCTGTTGTGCTTCACATCAGAGGAATTGTTACAACAACAAGCGAGAACATACACTTCAACTTCATCCTTGATATTATAAGCTAATGTGCTAGATGACAGATCAGAAGGCAGCCAAGAAAACTCTTCTGGTCTTTAACCACAAATTTACAGATGAAAGTTATTGCTTCTCTAAATCATGTCCTCTCCTACTCCCTTTCTTGAAAAATGTCAGAATAAATGTATGTGTGCTGAAATTTTATAATTCTATTTACAGCGCAAAATGTATCTAATTTATTAGTTATTTATAGGGTCAGCTTTTATGACAGTGATATTCCTTCAGGTTTTTAAGGATCTTCTAGGATAGCGCTGCCATTACTAAGCGAAGGAAACATTGTTGTCAGACATTTCTGAGTCATAAATGCTCTTGTCCATAACAGAATAGTACAACAAAAACATTTTTCACTTGAAATAATAAACATAATAGATGCTTTCCTGGATTTATCACAAGATCTTAAGAAGAGTTCATGAAACATAGGGAATTTGAGCTGCATTTAGACTTCTTAATTCAATCTGATAGCAGGTGGGGCCAGTTTTTAAATGGATGAATATCTGAGAAAGAGCTCATGTTTTCATTTGTGCCACAAAGACACACATCACTGCATGGGTAAGTAAAATTACAAAACTGCATTCATTTTGCATTGACCATTTTTTGTTTATTTGTATCACGGAAATTCTAGCATCAGCTTATACTTCTGTTCATGTTGACTTGGAAATGCAGATTAGACCTTCAGTATGCCCCAGAAATCCCGTGTTTATTCAATTTATCTACCATTGGGTTTATTCTTTCAGTATATATTAAAAGGAAAATTTTTGCCAGTTTCAAGGCTTTCGTGGTTCTTCTGCATTGTATTTAATACACATAACAAATTTCCTGGACTAAAGGAACTTCTATAAATTTCATGCTGAATAACAGTCTCTCTTTAAAAATTCTCTGTAAGTGTAACCAGAAAAGTGTGGAAGTTCTGAGACTTTATAGAAATTTTATCTAAGAATCTAATACCGTCTTCCCTTTAATTTAATCTTAACAATACGTTCTAGCCTTTCAAGCTTTACACAGCTACTGTTGCTGTACAGTACGTTTTATGTGCTTTCAGTTTAGTGCTTGGTATATGTAATTCATGATGTGTAATTTGTGACTGTAGCATGCTAATAACTAAGTGTATGATGCCCCCAACAAAAAAACCAAAACAAAACAAAACAAAAATACCCAACCCAAACCATGCCTTTATGTATTCTAATAAACCCTGTGTTCCCTGTGAAAGAATCTATGCATGTAGCAATATGTACTGAGGAAAATAATTCATAAGCACATGCCATATAGGTAGATCTTGCAGTATCAAGTCTCTACCCAAATAAAGATTCATAAAATAAACTGCTTGACAATATTCAAGCTCCAGAGAACAAATATTGCTATAAATTATCTTTGATTGTAAGAATGATGATGAATATAGGTCTTAACCTATTCATATTTCCTTTTAATTTTACTGACAGATGAATAGTAAGTGACCAATTCCTGACAGAAATCTAGCAATCAGTTGATTGTGTAGGATTTCAGCACATATCTTTTCAATGTTGTTACTTGAATTTCCTGTCCTTACTGGGATTAGAATAATAACTGTCTCAGAAATACCCTTGAATATCCAGATTTTTCATTTTTCTGCTGAGATGGAGGGGAAGTGATGGCCTTTGCAGTGTGTAAAACCAACCTTCTAAGATATTTAAAGGAAAGTGGATATCTTAATTGGCTAGACGTAATTGGATTATACTGCATGGTACAAAGAATGGATTTGAACTAGAGTTGCTAAGAAAACTTGGAACAAATTAACAGTAGGAATCATGAGGAAGCCACCTCAGGAAAACCAGATGCTCCCCAATTAGAAAGTTCTCATCAAAAAGAAGGCAAAGCTTATACCAAAATGTAAAAGAAGGCTTTGCCTGGTATCTGAAGCCAGCTAGAAAAACACACCGTACTAGGGAACCGTCTGTTTCTTTGAATTCATGTCTGATTATTACTTCAGAGTGTCCACAAGACGAAGAAAGGTTTTCTTCTTCTCGTTGGCCATTCCTTTTTCTCCTGAATATCTTTCTTTTTCTTATTTTATATATATTCTTTCTTTTTTATCCTTTTATTCAGGGCCTGAATATCTGCTTGTATGCATGCACACGTGAATATGAGCTCCATAAAGTCTTCCTAGGGAAGCACAGAGGAAAACATAAAAATATTAATGAGAATTTGCTACATATTTGGAAACCTTGGGAGATTTACAACTGCTTTTAGTAATGTCTACTACACTCTGACAAACTTTTATATCTTAAAAATATTCTATTAAAACTGATACTACACGATTTCTCCTAAGGGTAACAAAAGGGAAGGAGAAGGATTAGCAACTATTAGCAATTATTGCAACCAATAGTATTTTAGGAAGGAAGATTTTAATTGGTACTGGGACCACATCAATAACTATTTCTAATCCTGAGCCACAGCTTGGCTGATGTTTGCACAGTTCTGCCGTGTTTCTAACCAGACAAGAATCTTTTATTTTCTTATTTCTTATTTGTTAACCTCTTGTTTCCAGTGTGCAAGATGTTATTACTTTGGTGTATGATTTATTTTATTTAGTATTTGACCTAGATTTCTCAGATTCTTTGCCTTAATCTTTGTTTACTTCAATATTATCAATAACAGCATGGCCTTTTCTGATACATGCTTTATTGCTTTGCTTTTTTTTTAAAAAAAAAAGCACGATGTTTGTACTCAGTTCTATTTATTTTAAGTAGTAGCCTTAGTTCAGGACACTTGAGGACCTTAGTGATTGTCAAATAGGAAATAAATAGCCTAAATGAAGTCTTCTTAAATAGTTTTGTTTTCTGAAAAGACTGTATAGGGCAGGTTAATATCACTTGCTATTCGAATGACAAAATATGCCTATAGTTTTATTTTTTACATTACATAATGTTTATTTAATAGAAAAATATTTTTATAAACTTCTGAAATTGCCAGTGTTCAAAGACTTCCAGAGGAGAGGAAAATGGACTATGACTTAAAATGCCTAAATGTATGGAAAGTGAGACTGATAACAATAAAAAATTACTGTTTTCTTCAATATGTCTCTCAGAACAGGCTGAAGGGAATTTTCAAAGACTTTTTTTTAAAATGTTATGAGTCAGTCAAAAGGAGGAAAATCATTAGAGGGCAGACCAAGACAGCAAACTACCTAACTCAACTGAACCCTAAACATATTTCTTAACATAAATGAACTCTTGGAAACTGATATTGTTGAGTTGAGGCCTCTTACAGTGAAGGAAAAAGTCCCTTTTCGTAGTGCTTTCTGAATGTCAAGATAAATGATGGTGGCAGTGTGTTCCTGTTTAATGTTATCTTTTCTTTTACACTATGTCTAACAAAGCTTCAACAAGAAGGAAGGAAACATCGTTTATTATCAAATGAGTTTCTTTAATATTTAATGTCATCACCTTATTCTGTATATTTTAACCAAACTTAGAACACTTACAGGACTTGTCTGCTCTATTTGGGCACTGCACTGGAATTGAAATTCTTCTAAAAAATTTCACTGGAATTAGCCAACAGATGTGCAGACCCACTTTTCACAAGAAGCTAAGGTGAAAACAAATTGCATGTTGCATTCTCAGAACACACAGTACACTATGAATTATTTTAGAAACTCCTTACAGGCATTGTCTGGAAAAGGCATTATTTCTGGATCTTTCTGTGATTCTTAATGCTGTCTCTCTCAGCAGCATCCATCTGCTTGACAGCACTGAGACTACCCTGTCTTCCTAAGGAGGTGAGGATTCAAAACTTCTGTATACATTATTCATAGTCACCTCTTCCTTACACTTTAAATTAATTTCATGGGGTAAGACTATCCCCTGAACATGCTTGCAGCAACACCAAGATTTTTTTACAATTTTTTTCTTTAATTTGCTTCTAATAATCTTCTATGAAATTACAGAAACCTGTTCCCATGCATGAAGTCTCATTTTAAATCTTAATCTTTCAATTTTTAAATAAATACAAAAAACATTATATTTACCTTCTCTCGTCAAGACTGGCACTTCCATGATGGAAATAGTTGTCAACTCAAAGGCAGAACCTGCAGTTAGTAAAAGAAATTGAGTTGTGCTTTGAAAATGTGCAGTCCATAACAGTATCTTCACATGGCCGATGTTAGATCTTCCATATACCAGTATTCCTATAACAACATAGAATTCTTCGAGAATGTAATAGCTAGACATAGTTACTCTGCATAGGTATGTAATCACCTGTGATATTCGTGTCTGAATGCATTTTATGTATATAAATATCCTATTATTTAAAGCACATCAAAGGATAGATAATGTAATAATTACACTGAGAAGAAACAATATCAAACTTCTATGAATTATTTAAATACAAAATTGAGAAGTGGAATTGAATTTCATAACCATGACTTAAATGAAATTTATGCTTTTATAGAACTTTAAAATTCCTTTTTCCCCTATCTGTTGGGTTGATCTCAGGCCAGTTACTTACTCATTCTTACAGAAGGTTGACAAAGAGATTCAGAAAGGCAAAAATGAGAAAAAACATATGTGTCAGGATAAAGGCAGTTAAATAACTGGGAAAAAACGCCCCCCCACTAAGAATCAAAGTATTACAAATGTAATTACCCACCATCTCCTACAAGCAAACCAATGCCCATCCAGTCTCAGTGCAATGGCTGCTTTGGAATGTCCTTCCTTTACCCTCCCCCCAAATAAGCGTGACTTGTATGGTATGGAAAATCTCTTTGACTAATTCAGGTCAACTGTTCTGGCTGTGTCCCCTCCCGGACTTATGTCTTCCCCTGGAAGGATTACTTCAATAAATGTAGTCAGTGGGGACATTTCTCGAAAATTTCACTAACTGCAGCATCACAGAAGCTGCAGCCTGGATTTTAAAATGGAGGCAAATTTTGAAAAGTCTGTTTAAATACATTGATTCTAGAAAATACTTCAGTGCTTTGTTGGGTTTGGTTTGGTTTTGGGGTTTTTTTACTGCTAAAATTAAGGGTAGGAATGAATCTCATCCTGACATGTATTTTGTGTTCCTTAAAAAATATTCATAATACGAACTTCCACAAGTTGCTCAGCTTCTGCATTACAGTCAGTGATTCTATTCTGGCAATATTCCACTGCAGATTATGAGCTGCACTACAGAGGCAAAAGCATACACTGTATTCAAAAACAGGACTAGACGGATTGATAAATTCAAGTTCTATTAATTTGTAATTTCTTAAAAAATTAAACTGCTTCAGGCTGAAATAAATAGAAGCTACCAGAGATCAAATGAAATGTCAGTTTTAAAAATTGTGGGCTTGATAAAGACAGGTAGACTGTCAGACAGAATTGTGGATCACGCTGTAGAAACACCTTTGTCTTTTGACACTGAAATCTGACTTTTAAAATTAGTATTCCCTCTAAAGCTGACAACTGAAAACTCTGAAACAGATGTGAATGATTATAAAGGCTTAAGACTTCTTTTTTTTTTTTCCTTTTTTTTCTTTCTGATAAACTGATGAAAAATCCAAATATATAAATTAAGGAACAAATAAGGCACTCTTTGTATTGCTGTAAACAGACTGTGACCTAAAACATTTGTTCAGAACTCTATTTTGTTAACAGCATCAGATTCAGATCATTGGTTCATATTACCTGGAGACAGAAAGAAAATTGGTTGAACTAATTAGGAAATTTGCAAGACAGGTAATTCATGTTTAAGACTCCAGAAAACATACTCCATGGTTTATAATACGAGCTGAATTGCTTAGATAACATACAGATGATGTGCAGATATAACTTTTATTTATACAGTAGAGGTACAAAACAAATCCAGATGGAAATAAGAAACCTCATCAATCAAATCAAAGACTATTCATAGGCAAAATTTCATTTGTCAGGGCCTAACATGCATGCAGTTTACATAATTCATGTTTTGTTTGCATAAAACCAAGAAAGCTTGCAAGTAAGATATCTTACGCACACTAGAAATTAAGAAGATACAAAATTTTTGCTACATTGACTAAATTTGTCTCTACATTTAACTTGATTAATTGCAGTGTAATTATGACTAGGAAGAACCTGAACATTCTGATTATATGGCATGATGGTGGACATTTTAGGTCAGCCTTCTAATATGAAAATAAGATAAGGAATGACTGTGACATCTAATAATTGTACCACCTATGGAAACTAAAAAATTGAGGAAGTCAGTCATAAGCCTGACAAACTTTCAGTAATCCTACTATATTAATTCATCTCAAAGGCAGATTTTTAATTGACATAAGGGAAATTTAGATTACGTTTGAATAATCAGCTGTGCTAAACTTCATTCAAGACCTCAGCATGAATAGTACTATTTCAAAAATATGCTATAAGTATAAAATATATTTATACATTGAGTAAAAAAACAGTGCGGAATTAATGCATATTTTGTTCCAGTACAGAAATACCTTTTTGTTGATATAAATAAATCTCTACTTTCAATTATTCTTCCTCGATGCCTTGAATTACTCTACAACTACCTATTGCCTTTCTCCTCTGAGGTAGCTTCTGTCTGGTTTTCTAAATTCTACAAGTTTACATTTTGTAACTTTTCAGCCAAGTCTCTTCTAAGTAACTTCATTTTCTGAAAGTTAAAAACATGCTTGTCTGCCTGTGGAAGTGATAAAACCTGATGTTTAACACCAAAGCAAGGAGGCATTGATATTGTAAAGAGGCCATTGCTTATACTCATCCATATGCAAATCAATACCATCCTATAGCTGGTGGAATGCCTGTGTAAGTCAAAGGGTGAATAAAAGGGTCAAACATGCAGGGAGGAACAGACAGGACAGGTGACCCAAAACTGAGGAGTGAAGTATTCCATTCCATATGTCATACTCTGTGTAAGGCTTAGTGATCACGAGGGTCAAGCTCTTTTCTTTGATGTTCAATGAAGACTTTGCCTGTTTGTCTGCTCTCAAGCCCCATCCCTATGTTCCTGAATTCAGCTCCTGTCTGCTGCTGAGTCCAGCCCTACACTTTCCCTACACCTGCCGTGCAGCATCAGTGACAATGCATCAGGGAAGTTTCATTTGGTTTTGTACATTTGTATATATTTTATTTTCTTATTAATATTATTACTTCTTTTTTATAATTGCTGTTTCATTAAAGCTGTTTTAGTTTTCAACCCACGAGTCTCTCTTTGTTATTGCCCTTTCCCCTTCTCCTGTGTGTGTGGCGAACTGGGATACAACCTCCCATTTTAACTGCTGACCTGGCTGGGGGCAGAGGCTAATCTAGGAAAATGTTTTAAGATAATACTGCTTTCCTCAGTCTTAAATTTTCTATGATACTTATTAATCTTTTACTATACAATAATAAAAATCACCAGATCTGCAGCAGGCTTATAGAGTAACCTGGCAAATCACTGAGGAACAATTTCATGCCACCACTGAAATTGTTTGTTACCTTTTCACTTTGAAAAATGTGGTCACAAATACCTCATATTTAACCAGGAAGATGGAAAATAGTTTCAATATAGAAAACAGTCAGAAAGGAAAACCGTGAAGGTACGTAAAAACTGAAACTGCAGTAGCTGAGATATACTGGCCTGGAGCATATACTAATTCTACTAACATCTCCAGTAGAAGGGTTGATTGTGAGCTTTCTGTCCTTAAAAATTCTGTAGAGTTTTTCCACCATGTTAAATTTCCATTATATGATTTATTAACTCCTGATTCATAGGATTAGATCAATGGACAGATATTCTTGATAAAGTTAATACAGGTACTTGCGTGATAATTTTCTCTTATCTGATATTTTCATAGAGCTATAATATCTTACACAATAGATCTGTTCACAAACATAAATAAAATTAGCATGTTTTGTTTCTCTGTACTTGACAAAATAGTGCAGCTCACAAGACTGTAAGAGGCCTTGTTTAGTTTACTATCATACCAGTCCAGTAGAATTATTTACCAGCAGGATCCATTTTCAAAACAAGGAAAAAAATATGCCTATATCCTTCTGTTATGATCCACCCCCAACTGACCTGCTTGGCAGGATGGGAGAGGGGGTCAAATTCCTTTTGTATGTTTACCTGACAGTCTGGAATGACACAAATTACTCCAGGGGTATACTCAAATCCCAATCTTGTGTACAACCAAATTCACCTGAAGGTGTCAAAGGAAAAAAAGATTGAGGTGGAAGAAGAGAATTAGGCAGAGAGAGGGAGAGAGAGAAAGAGGAGAAGTAGCAGGAAAAAAAAAGAAACATTGCTTTGGAAAAGTTCTTTAATTGGGGCTGGGGACTCCAGGGGTCACTGGTAGTTCAACAGACCCTTGCCAGAATAACCTCTGAGTGAACCCTTTAGGAGTGTATATGCAGCCACTACTTCTCTCCACGTTTTCATAGAGTCTTAATCTTAGAAACAGTTCTATTAATGTGGCAAACTGAAATAGGACTGACTGGTCAGTTATTTTCAACTTATTCTCTTACATACTTTTAAATAAGTATTAGTCCTTACCTAGTGTTTTTAAATTTCATATAACCTCCATGGAAGTTCTTGGACAGTTCTCGGTGTGTACAAGGACAAATTTAGTTTATATGAGCATCTCAGAAGCATCTAGAAATCTAGCCACACTCTTTTCCACACTCTTTGCTCATTTTATTTTTCACACTAGAATCTTTCACCCATTAGTTTCTAGTCAAAATCAAATTGCATGCACTGACATTGATTTAACAATATAAGATTTACAGCACTAAATACGTCACATCTGATTTTGGTGTGACGATAAATTCTGTCTCATTAATGTAAGTAAGAGTAAGCTTTCCTGAGTTCAGAGAGACCAAGATTTGCCATTCCTTCTCCATCCTTAATTTTTTAGGATGAAAGTATTTCTTAATGTTCTCTTTACCAATTCGTATACTCATTCATTCTCGCTGAATTTCCACAGCACTTTGTTCCCACTTGAACAGTTAATCTGTATAGCTTAATCTTCTACTGCTCAATCCATTAAACATTTTTACATTGCTTCTCAGAATTTGCCACAGTAACATTGATTGAGCAGCTTTAGGTACTGTGTACAAAAGGATAAGTATATTACATTAAAATTACACAAATCTTTGTTTTTTGGGGAGCTGGAGGGATAAGGATTTTTGAAAGACAAACTTTATAGAAAAGCGGAAAATTTCACTTCATGTAGCTCATATCTACAGTTTCATGGGGTTAAAATCCCAGATATTATACAGAAGTGAAGAAAAAATTCAAAACTTCATAAGTATTCACTCTTACAAGGACATGTGAACGTAGCCTTACGGTAGGTTTGTGTGTTGACATTGGACAAGAGTCTTGAGTGAAATAACTGTTTGTTAACCTTGGAAAAAGAAAAAAACCAGCTTCAACCTAAATCCTCAGAAGTATTCAGGTACTTGCTTAACTTCACTAATATAAAGATAATTGTGGTCTAAATCTTTTGGAGGAACTGAGCCTTACTGTGCACTCGCTCTTGAGTTTGTATCCTCCAGCTTACACATTAGAAACATACTCTAATTTAGGTTCTACTGTGTTTCCACAGTCAATGAAAAAGAGGCTCCATCAGAGTACATTTCTATTTAACTATGTTATGTACCTCTTTAATGAGAGGATAAGTCAGTCTTTCAAAGTGCTTATCTCTCCTCATTGATTATAGAGAAAAGCCTAGGCCATTAGCTTAAAAGAGATGACCTTACTAAAGTTTGCTGAGGTTAATCTCAGCCTGAAGACTTAATCACGGGCCTACATGCATTCACCCAGCAGTGGGATGCAGGACAGCAAATGTGAGAAAAATTTATGGATCAAGATAAGGACAACGTACTGAGTGGAATAAAGCTGTCTGTGCAATCAAAGCAAAATAAGACTTGGATAGGCTGGAAGAATGGGCTAACAAGTTTGTTGTGAAGCTCAACAGACATTTGTAAGGTCTTGTACATAAGAAAACATAATCCAGGAATTCTGCTCAGAGTGGGATCTCCCCAGCTGGGGAGCAGCTCTGTGGAAAGGGGCCTGGGTCTCCTGGTATATAACGAACTAAATACGAGTGAACATGTGCTGTTGTGGCAAAGAAAGTCAATAGGATGATGGCTTGCATCAACAATGGCATCACCAGCAGAGATAAAGAAGTCATCTCACCCAAGTCAGCTCTTGTCAGGCCACACCTGAAATACTGTGTTTAGTTTTTGTCCCTTCTATACAAGAAAGATGTGGACAGGCTGGAAAGTGTCCAGAGAAATGCCACAAAGATGATCAAAAGACTGAGAATGCCACCATCTGAGGAAAGGCTGAGCGAACTGGTTTTGTTCAGCCTTTAGAAAAGAAGGCTTTGGTGACACCTTATCACATTATCACCATGTTCTAGTATTTAAATGGTGGCTACAAAGAAGATGGAGACTTCCGTTTTCCTAGGAGTCACATGCAAAAGACGAGATAGAAGTTACTCCTGAAGAGATTCTGATTGGGCACAAGACTAAAAAATTTTCACAATGAGAACAATCAACCAATGGAATAATCTCTCTGGGGAAGTGGTTTACTCCCTAACATTGGACATATTTGAGATTTAGCTGGACAGGGTGCTGAGCTGTCTTGTCTGGACTGTGCTTTGTCAAGAGAGGTTGGACCAGATGATCCTTGAGGTCTCTTCCAACTTGGTATTCTATGATACTATGATTTGATGAGTATTCAATTATCTTATTTAATGAGGTACTCATTAGCTCAAATGAAAGTCAGACATTTCAAAAAGAACAGTACTGAAAATAGCTTCTTTGAGCTCTTTTTTTAGTAACATATGCAGAATTATTTTGAACTTTGAATCATCTTATCTAAGTTTTATCAACTGGCTTAGGTATGTAAGGTCTGAATCCCACTACCGAGATGATGTTCTCTATACTTGAACTGTACTCTCTGCAAGTTGAACCTGCGTCAAAGTGGACAATGAGCTATACTATTTGAAACAATGAAAGCTCATTCTCAGAATTCTGAGTTGTTCAAAAAGTCAGATTTTTCGATTTTGTTTATATTATTTTCATTCTTTTACACTCAAGAGAGTGAGAAAGGACACATTCTTCATTTTATTTTCCTCCTTAGCTATCAGCTTACTGGTTTCAGTCCACCTCAAGGTCACAGTAAAGGTTACCACTATTTGACAGTGAATTATCCTAAATGAAATCAATTGGAGACCTCAGTCTAACCCGTGCTGTATGTGTTCTCATCACAATTCAGCCAACTGAAGAGAAAGTAAATGGATCCATAATTTGAACTCAAGGTGTGTTTCCTCCAAGCCTTGGTTAAAGTATACTGCACAGTAACACAAAGAAACTTCTTTCTGATTATTTTCTTTGTAAGAGTGTGCATATTTTTTGTCATCAACATGAACCACATTTTATATATTTTAATAGAAGAAGACATTTCTTAGGGTGATGATTTTTCATGAGCTTCCATATTTAGTTTGTGGTTTTTTCTTATTCTTCTCTGAATAAGATCTGTGGGTAAAAAATGACATGCAATGAATATACAACTTTCTGAGGGATAATGGATTGCTTTTTGTTATTTAGGTGGCATTACTTGGAATAAAGACCTTCTTTTATATTTATGCTTGTGTTTAACACGGTGAAGTGCATTTCTCCACTGTGGTTAATAACTGCTTTGGCAATACCAAGAAGAAAAGTAGTCAAATTATTTTCATACCATAGTTATACTGTCATCTTTGACTATGGCAGGTATAATTTGTAATGACTTATGTCCTTGTATTTTTTGTTCAAATTCTGTGTCCAAAGATGTTAAAAACAAAACAATCTCTAGCAACAGCAGTTCCACAGAGATTAATTTAAAAATAAATTAATGTATTTACCAATTTATGAGTCACTCGTACCAGTAACTACAAGAGAATAGTGATAAAACTTTGGAACTCGCAAAGTTCTTCCTTCTACTACTCTATGCATAATCAATGTTACATATATGTCTAACAACAATCATTCACCAGACTCCTTTAACACTAGGTAATACTTCTCTGTAAAAACAGATCATTTATGTAATGGAACATGCTCTGACACTATAGTCTACAATCTCTGAGTAAAGAACATTATATTTTGTGATGTCACATCAAACCCTTCTCCTCCAGAATTGGCAACAAAAGTTATTATAGTCCACCATTTACTTGATGAGAACTCATTGACAACGATTTTTTTTTTCATTCTTACACAATCATTTGATAAACAGTCATATATATGCCCTACTTATAAATATACAAATATATATTAATACATACATGGTCCTATACATTTGAAATGTGTAACGTAAGCTGAGCAAGTAAAACAATCTTAAGCTTTTACATTGACATTTTTTGATGTACAGAAAATAGTTGATGTTATTATAATATCAATTTCATTGTTTATTTTATTTTAGATAACCTAGCCTCAGATTTACCCCTTTTCTCATTTTTTAGAACATATAAATGTATATTAGTTTTTCTTAAATACTTGTTAATGAATTTTACAGGCAGGCTGGATGCAACTTGTTTAAACAGGCCAGAAAATTTGAAGTCAGAGCCAAGGCAAACCCATGCCAAAGTATTAGTTGATCCATTGGAACTGATTATACACATAAAAAAGGGAGAATGCGTGAAGTGATATATAAGGTCACTGTGACAGCCAGAAAGCAAGGCCAAAATATTCCTACTGGCTTGGCTCATTCACATGTATGGGCACAGAGCTGATTCAGAGTCAAACACTCTGTATGAGCCAAACTTAACTTCCTTGGCTTGCCCACCTCCAAAGCACAGCTGTTGTGGCAAAAACAACCCATCAGACATGAATTCATTTTGCTAGTTTTCATCTGCCATGACTTTGTAAGATCCAGCCACCAAGGGCAGAGTACTTTGCTGCTGCCGCTGTTCTGAGAATAATCCAAGCTACTGAAAAAACCTGTTAGACTCACATTGCCTATTGCAATGAGGTGTCAGCTTCTGAATAATAAACACACTCCTAATGAGGGCTAGGCATCTCTAACCAAGATTTTATAAATGTGACTAGTGATTTTGATTGTGCTACAAGCTGTGGCCCATCTGGAAGCACCTGAGTGGCCTGATTTGCAAAAACCACAGTTCTTTTCACAGAGGGTCAATTAAAACCAGCCTGGAACAGGACCTTCCAAAACTGGGGTTATCAAAATTATTAGTAGTTTTTTAACTAGTTAAGCCTAATTAGGTTGAGTAAGAAGAGAAGAAACACATTGACACAAGTTATTCCAAAGTTATAATAGTTATTTTCTATTTAACTACAGCTGAAACTGACAGTTTGGGTTTGCTTAACACCCTTAAGCTACCTTCTCCTGCCCCCAGCCACAAAATATTACCTACAGTTTCTTCCAATCTATGATTATAATCAACTCTGTGATCCTAAATTACATTAATTAAACTCAGATCAATGCACATATATATATATATGCATCTGAATTTGATGGGGTAAAACCCAATACATTCAGTGATAAGCGCTGGATTTATACTCATTGAACGAATGTTTGGATGTTTGTATGGTTTGTGTGGTTGATGGACTTGATACTGTTAGATGACCAGTTGACCTCAATGATCTTAACGGTCTTTCCAACCTGAACGATTCCATGACTCTATGATTCTAGTATGACAGAAGTTAACTCTTGACTGCTTCAGGATTTTTTTGAAATCCAAAGGAAAAATCAGGTATGTGAAAACTATCGCATAGGGCTTTGTGCAGTAATATTCTCTAGACAGTTTATCACTGAGTATTTTACAATTTTTCTTGCAATTGCTACCTTATTTCTGTAAAGCAGAAATAGTGCCAAAAGTTCATATACTGTCAAATTCAGATTTTTTTAAAAACTATATTTTCATACATTCTGAACACAATTGCATTGATATCTGTGAAAATAATCTAACAGACCTTTAAAGATCATCTACTCCTCCCCCTTGTCGTACATAGAGTCATCTTCCATTAGATCAGATGTTTAAGGCCTCACCCACCCTGACCTTGAAGGTGTCCATGCAAAGGGCATTCACAGCTTCTCTGGACAACCTGTTTGAGTGTCTTGCTGCCCTCATAGTAAAGAATGTCTTCCTTATATCTGATCTAAATCTACTTTCTTTTAGTTTAAAACTGTTATTCCTTGTCTTCTTGAAGGGACACCTTTTTGATAAGAGTCGCTCCTCCAGCTTTCTTAGATGTTACCTGTCAAAAAAAAAAATACTAAGATGAGTTTTAGTTGTTACTTCTTATATATATATGTGATAATTGCTAACCAGTTATAATTTCCTGATGTTAATGTAGCAAGTGAAGTTATCAACAGCAATTCCAAATTTGTTTTTATCTGTCACTTTAAATAAATTACCTATTGTTTCAGCATTGCAAAATTCCCTTGCTGAGGGTCCATGGGAGGGCTCTGGCAGGCACTGCAAAACAGTTTGACTGTGCTGGTGACAGCCCATTTGGCTTTTTGGCAGCAAGTATTAATCCTGTGGGTGACAGCCACTGAGGAGACTCTCACAGGTAACTCTAGCTCTGACTGGTGGCTTATTCATACACATATTTCCACATAATCCTCCAGTCACAAGCCATTTTCCAAGTTTGGGACTAGGGATGGATTCAGCTGCACTGAGGCTTCCCCTCAGAGGAGAAGATTAGAAAGCAAGGAGGTCTGTCCTGAACCTTGAGACTCAACAGGAGTCCTCCCTCAGCCACCTGTCAGAGTCTTACTTATTTATGCGACACTTTTCACTACAGGACTTGGTAAATGCTCTTCAGCTCTCTATAAACCCCGTTTAAGTATTCAAAGGCCACAATAAGATCTTCCTGGAGCTTTCTCATCTCCAGGTTAAACAACCCCAACTTTCTCAGCCATTCTTCATAGAAAAAGTCTTTCTGGTTAGCATGTGTGTAGTAGCAAATGATTATTTGAAATAATGCAGTATTTCAATGATTTTGGATAACCATATTCAAAGGAAAAAATACAGTCTCTTTAAGCAAAACCTTTGTTTTCTTAATTGAAACAGAAATGTACAAATATTTCTAACTATGGACATGTTTTGCTTTAGCTTTAGGTAAATCTTGGAAAATTAACTTAATTTGTTACCACATTCAAAACAGCTTTATAAACTCTATGAATAAAACTGTATTTTTTTCTACAGTACCTATGCTACCATTTTCTCTGGGTGTGTATTTCAAAGAAAAAAAAAGATTTTTTATATCATAATGGAATTATTTTTATGATTTGATCATTATTTGCAGATTTGTACCTATCTGTCCACTGTGAGCAACTGAGAAATTAATTCTGCCTAAACATCGGTAAACCTTAAGGGTATTGTTGACTGTTGCTAAGGCATGTAGTAATTTATTTTTATTAATTGCAAAACCTCCATTTTAGAGTGCACATATCTTGAATTGGATAGAATTGTGGATAGAATTGACTGCTTTAGAAATTATCATAGTGATAAAAACTACATTACTTATGTTTTATTTGCATTCCTCCTTAGACAGTAATCTTTGCTTTGGATGTTATGTGTTAGGCTAATGAGTATCAAGTGCTGTTACACATGCCAGCTAGACTTGCTTCTTATTTTAAAATCTAAATATATTACATAATTTAGATATTTTAATCCAAATTTAAAATGCTTGCAAGCAAAATTTATGCTAACTATCAAATTTTAAATTCATGCACAGGTATAAACTGATTTTTCAGACTGAGTACAACACAGGATTAGACAATGGGAAGGTGAGATAGCCTTCATTAAAGTTAGCTCAGACTCTGTCCTCAGCAGTCTCTTGGGATGCTCGAAAGCTTATTCTTCCAGAGTAATTTCCTTACCTGGCCAAATTCTTTAGCTGGGGTCTCATTAAAAGATCCCTGACAGACTATGATCCACTTGTTTCTCTGGAAACTCTTCAGATACCTAGCAGATGTCTTTTAGATTCTTATCAAGTCCTTGTTATAAACTCAAAGCAAAAATTTCTTTTTTAGTTCTACTACATGTCTTCAAATGTTCCTTCCCCCCGCAATGCCTTCAGCAGTTCATGATATAGAAATGACACAATATATCAACACTCAGGTCTGTTGTCTTGCAGTAATTTACTGGTTTCTAACTGTGCATGGAAACATGACGTGTGTTAAGGCAGTTCCCAGAAAACTAGGGGCCTTGCTAGAGGGAATTGGCTTTGTCACAGTCTATGAAAAAACATCCTTAAAGACAGCATTAGCTGAATTTGAAGTAAAACATCTTTGTATGCTGCTACATGGTGAGCATTTACTCTTAATGTTACTATTGGGCTTTTCCAGAATGTTTCCTCCTTGAAATTTTCTTGTGACATAAGCTGAAAAATAAAGATTCAACATTAGGTAAGGTTTTAACAAGCAATGCCTCAAATCACCTGAGGCTACATCCGTACTTTTTCCATGTATAGTCACACAAGAACTCAGAAAAATTTTTGAAGTTTTACTTTTAGCTGAAAACCAGATTTATTCAGGGTGATTTTTACACTGAAAATGTGTCTTAGTGAAAAATTACTGTTGTTGTAGAAGGGCTTGACCAATGAATACCACTGTTTGCTTACTGTGAGACAAAGAGATGAAACAGAGGTTGATGCTCAAATAGAGCATGGGTAATTACTAAGGACATATCAAAGAAGAGAGAGATGTGTTTTCAACCTAACATCATCGAGGCTTCAAATACTCCAGTCACTGGATTTGCTTAGTTAGAACATATTCCTTTGTGTGACATTGTTTCCTTCTTCTCTCCTCTTAGAAGCAATACTAGCCATGTTAACTTTGGCTACACACCATGACAAATCCCTCTCTTTGAAATATTGTATCTTAGTAAAAGAAAACTGTCAAACTTCAGCTATGAATATTTCACTATGGAGTGTAATTTATGAAGAAAAGGAATTATGCTTCAGAACTTATTTTATTTTCCTAAATGAGAACTAGATTTTTTCCACACTTCAGATCCAGCCAGGAATGCCAAACAATTCCAAAGCCTTTTCCAGTAGCTGAAAGGTTGAAATAGTTCTTTATGTGAAATATTTTAATCAGCAGTGATCAGCAGTAGTCTCATAGCAATTAGTGTTTAAATTAACTGAGAAGTGATTTGAAGACACTGACTGAGGATGGCTAGCCATGTTTTTGGACTTTCTCCCAGTTTCTCAAAGAAAAGGCCTATAAACATTTTTCTGGAATAAGAATATCTTCTGAAACTTGGTTACACAAAAGCTGAATAGTTGTTGTGCTCTATATAGTGCATAAACGTAGCTTTTATAAGGTGAAATTTTATTTCCCTGGCTTGATATGAAATTTTTTTCTGTTTCCCAATAACAAGTGCAGTTACTGAATGTACATACATGAGCAAAAGTTTCAAATCTGATAGGTTTCTACTAGGTGATTGAAAACTGGCATTATATTTTATTTCTACTATGACTGTGCCGTATTCCATAGGTTTTCACAAATCAGCAAAATACAACTTCTGGCAACTACTTATTACTATTATCATTTATTATATTGTTGCTGTCATTATTATTGTTGTTGTTGTTGAAACTGTACTCCAACCAATATAATTTTGCTGTCCAACTAGTTTGTCCAATCGAAAGTGAGCTTTCACCATAAATAAATAAATAATAACATTGAAAGATCAACATTATACTCCATTTTCTCTAAGACTTAATTTCATAACATTTAATCTTTTTTTTTTTCCCCCCAAATACCTAGGAAAATGGTTGCATTTTTAGGTATACCAAGAAAGCCTGCAGGCCAAACTGCCAGGTAAATTCCGAGTGCCTCACTGTAAAAATGACTGCAGATTTCTGTTTGAAACCGAGAGTTTTTCTAGCTAATTTTTTAAAGTTATCAATGGAAGTAAGGATGATTTTTGCAAAATTTTAATCATAAATCAAAAATTACAATAAACTACTCACTTGAATTGAAGTATCAATTAAGTTTAAGAAAAAAGCAGAAAGTAATGACACCTTGTCATGAGAAAACACGCTAAGTTATGTACAGCCTCTTCAAGTGAAAAATGTACACACAGAGCAACTGTTTGAAATAATTATGTTCAGTTGACTAAGACCAGTACAGGAATTACTGATCAAAAAGAGTGTTCAGACTCAGACAGCATAGATGCTTCACTTGTCAGAGTTCCACTACAACTAGGGTTGCTGGTCGATGAGAAGCTTGACATGAGCCAGCAATGTGCGCTCACGGACCAGAAGGCCAACTGTATCCAGGGCGGCATCAAAAGAAGCGTGGCCAGCAGGGCGAGGGAAGTGATTCAGCCCCTCTATTCCTCTCTTGTGAGACCACACCTGGAGTACTGTGTCCAGTTCTGGAATCCTCAACCTAAGAAGGATATGGAGCTGTTGGAATGGGTCCAGAGGGGTCTGGAGCACCTTCCATATGAGGACAGGCTGAGAGAGTTGGACTTGTTCAGCTTGGAGAAGAGAAGGCTCCGAGGAGATCTTATAATGACCTTCCAGTATCTGAAAGGGGCTACAGGAAAGCTGGAGAGGGACTATTAATAAAGGCTTGTGGTGATAGGATGAGGGGGAACGGGTATAAACTGGAGAGGGGCAGACTTAGACTAGACATAAGGAAGAGTTTCTTCACTATTAGAGTGGTGAGACACTGGAACAGGTTGCCCAGGGAAGTTGTGGCTGCCCCATTCCTGGAGATGTTCAAGGCCAGGTTGGATGGAGCCTTGGGCAGCCTGATCTAGTGGGATGTCCCTACCCATGGAAGTGGGTTTGGAACTAGATGATCTTTAAGGTCCTTTCCAACCCAAACTAGTCTATGATTTTAACTTCACACTTGCAGAGACACTCCCTCTTTCTGTGCTACCATATGAGTAAAGGCCTCAAAATGGAAGGTACAGGTGTGCTCTAACAACTAACGGGGACTTTGTCCTGTGGTATATCACTGACATAGCTGAGAATGCATGTAACAGTCTGAGAACACTTGTCAGCACCCCTCTCACCTCCTATACTCTTTTTTTTTTCTCCTTTTTTTCCCCCCAAATTGATGTAGAATCTCACTACATCTGTTAGCTGTGCTAAAAGTGCCTAACCCTCCCTAATCAAGGAATAGATGAGTCAAAAAACTTTGAGCCCTCTGTAATCAGAGACAGCTGGCAGCTTGTTATGAACTGCTACAGCTTGCTACTAAGCTTGACTAAAGTTAAGGCTCCTACAGCTATCTTTACCTGAGAGCAGTGGCACTTTCAGGTTGATGTATCAATGAACCATACCCCCGTAAGATCACTGTCCTCCCTCAGAGGAGGTGTCTCCTGAATCAGAGATTGTGAGCTTGGTAGGATTTGGAACAACAAAGCATATATATACCTTTCTGTAATTTACATGTCTTAGTGCTTCCATAAAAGATATCATGTCATTAACCCCTTCCAGATACACATACCACTTGCAGACAATGCATTTGAGGGAATAGAAATGGTTATTTCACCCTACTAGACCTCTAGGAATTCAACCAGTTGTGCAGGTTCCTGACACCTGGATGAAGGAACGTCCAAACTACCAACCTATCCCTTATGATTTCTATTGCATAAGGATACCTTGATATATTGGTAATTGATATATTGAAACATCTATATTTGCATAACTGATATATTGATATATCTATATTCCTGGCAGAATGAGAATTTCATCTAGGACTTTTGCCAGGGCATTATGAGCAACAATGGGGTAGTGTTTATATCTCTGGGGTAGTCTGTTAAATACATACTGCACTCCTTTCCAGGAAAAAGTGAATTCAGCCGTATCATGTTCCCAGAGTGGGATCACCAAAAACATATCTTTAACATCTAAAATTGCCACACATGGGTGTGATGTCCTCTGAATTTGAGTTACCAATTCTGCAATGTTTGGTACGGCTGCAGGTAAAGGTACAGAATTAGTGTTTAGCTGCCAATAATAAATTGTGAGTTACCACTGTCCATTTGGCTTTTTTTTACTGTCCAGAAAGGAGAATTATAGGGGGAGTGTACACAAGAGATAATGCCTTGGTTTTCTAAATCCTTCACCGCCCCATCAATACTTGTATGTGTGGCTGTTGGCAAGGAATGCTGGTTTATATTGATAATGTTTGATGAGAATAGAGGCACAGACACCTCTAACAAATTTATCGTTTTAGGTTCATACTTCCTGAGGCAATGGTCATCCTTCTCAAGCCATGCTATGCCTCCATTACCTTTCCTGGCAAAACCCCAAACTGATGCACTGAGGGCCTTCTATGTCCTTCCACACAACAAATCGAATGTAAACATATTAGTGGCAGTGCTGGCAGTATGGACCAATACTTCAGTGCAGGTCAATTTCTCTTCACCTGGGAGCTACAGCACAATTTTCGCTGTGGGACATTCTCTCACAATTCCATCAATTCCGGTAATTTTTACTTTATGGAGACTGGGTTTTGCTTTTGAATCTTCTTCAGTCTCCTTAGTGATTACTGACATTTTAGTACCTAAGTCAACAAGGAAATTTGTAATGATTTTCCTTGGTCCTACTGGGATAACAATGAGATGTTCAAGATATTTAACAAAGAGTCATTGCATAGCTAACAACCATCTGATACGGTAGTCTACTACCCTCCCCTGACATGCGTTTTTTTTAATCTGGGTGTCAGCTAGAGCATTAATTTCTCACTGTGGGGCCAAAAATATGTGTTAAGTAGGAACTGGTTTATTTTCTGCTTGCAGACTTCCTCCTGCTGAACCAATTCCTTGGCTTAGTGACTGTACCAGAGTTCAGAGGTTGGTGGTAGATATACCACAAAGTAACTGACATGACACCACAAAGATAAGGCTCTGCACCAGAAATGGTTATGTTCCTTATCAAACTTTTAGCTCTGGATTAGGCTTAGTGCTGTATACCTGTCAAACCTGTTGAGGGGGAAGGTTCTGTCGGTTCCTCTGATTTTGAACTGGCCCAGCCCATGCGGCACCCTTAATTCACTCTCTCTTGCACAAATTCCCTCCAAGTGATTATGGAGACCTGCTCTTGTCTGGGCTACATGGCAGCCGTGATGGCATTCATAGGACAACTAGTTTGTATACAGTCTTCAACATAAGCTACATATTACTTTAGGCTGTTTAGGAGAACAGTCTGATCAATAGGGACTAGCACTGGAGATTCGCTTTGCACATCCATCTCATATATCACTTGGATGTAAGTTGCTTTTACACAGACACAACTAAATTGGAGAACCTTGAGGTCTTAACGACAAGGGAATCGGCTCTTTCTTGTGTGTCTATACCATTGGCCAGTAGGCAGCTTGGGTAGTTAATGAGTAATTATGAAAGCCTGGTGTAGATGTTAAAAACATTGTAAGGACCCAAGAGCCTCTTGCTTCTTCCTCATTGAAGAGGGTTTTGTGCCCCCCGTAAGGGAGGCTCATCAAACATATTCCATCTCGGATTCTTCTGGACACCTGGCATATTTTCCTGTATATTTGCTAATTCAGCAGAGATCATGGGACGGTCTGTACAGTAGTATGTGTGTCCTCATTTCCCTTGGTGGTTTCAGTTATAATTAACAGTCATACAGGTAGAGGTCACAATCAGAATCTTCCACAAGTTCTTTGTTGGTACCACCCTACCAGGTATCTCCATTCTGTATCTCAAGATTTGAACAGTGTATTAATTTGTGGATTTGTTTAGCCAAAACCAAGGGAGGGGTCTGATTTAGTAAGAGATCTAATTTTTTCTGCAATTGTTTTTCTTGTCTCTTAGCAGAAGCTAACGGTATTTTTTTGTTCACTATTTTCTGGTTTTAAGTCTTGGTTTGCAAGCATGAGGGCGTCTACATGTTCCCCCAATTTCATTCTGCTCTCCTTTTCAAAGGCTAATGATGCTTTCAACACCTCATTACCGGACTTCAAAGAAGCGTATTCCACACTGGCAACTCGCTTGGGGAAAGGGGCCTTTTGATCTCCTTTTACTTGCTAGATACGCAAGCCTCCAGCACTGCACAAATGATACCTTTGCCTTTGCCTCTTTTAACTTTTTGTTCACTTCTACATTACTCTATCTGCTCTGCTACTTTTTCCTCAACTTCCAGAATTTCTGGGCCCATTCTATTCCTCCTTGGGATGGAGCTGTCTTCAGGAATTTCACTGGAAAAATATTTCTTTTTCTCAAAACTGAGTGATGATTACCTGGTGTGCAATAAGCCAATCTCACACACAGAGGCAAAATATTGTATAACAAAGATGTACAAGTTTGAGTGCTAGGTAGTTTCCCACAAAGCTAGCACACCTTATCAAAGTTTCACCTGCATTTAGCCTGTTCTACTTTTACTAAACCCTGCCTGTAACTACATCAGAATTACAAGTATTTGCTACCTATATTATTAAATAATACTCCATGTCTTATTGGCTAACACGATCGCTGTGCATGCTGTCTAGTGTCCAACTTTTGAGTCTGGGGGTTTCTCTGATCAGTGATCTGTGAGGCAGTTGTTGTCATCTCCCACTGCAGTCTTTACCTTTCCCCTGATTTCCACAGATTTTTATGCTTCTTTGGCAATTATCTGGCCTTCGGCACCTTCTACGGTAGTATGTTCCCTTCTTTATCAGTCTTGCAGCTCTTCTTCAAAGGTGTAGATGTTAGAAAGTCATGCAAGCAATCTGGCTTACACAATAACTGTATCACCAGTGGTCCCACTTAGAAGATTCAGGCTGCATACTTAACCACTTTTTTTTTTTACAAATCATTAACAGATGCTAACCTAATTTAGAGGGAATGAGACTTTGCATTAGGCCCTCATGGTAGCATTAGATATCAATTTTACAAAGCTGACATGAAAAGTAATTTACTAAAGAGACAAATAAAAATATTTGGAATAGCTGGTGACAAATACACTTACTGCAATCGCCAAGTTTTATTGAGAATTCAGCGTTTTAGTAAACCATATGTTCCCAGGTAATGTCTGACAAAGCTGAAGGCACAAGTCTTGCCAATGAGGAGTACCTATTCAGAGAGTAGAGAGATTCAGGCCTGTTGACCTGTCCCTTAACTGGAGTTTCCATCCTCAGAATAGGGGATTCTGAATGCCAGTTTTATACTTTTGATGATTCTTAGTGGGGTGAGTCTAAGCCAACTAATCAGGTGCCAATTGCCCTTTGGCAAAATTTCTTGTGTCATCACCAGTCGGACTCAGTGGTTCAACATGCACGTCCAGACAAAGAAGCCTCAGTACACAGTACACATTCAAGGCAGGGGTTAGTTGTTTTTTTTTTAGCTGATTTTACTACAACAGCCTCTGGTTGCGAAACTTGCATATCACTCCAAATGCCACTGATTAGACCGTGTTGGACAACATTTGCCTCATCTGCCTTTGCAAGATAAGCGTGTTGTCTAGCATTGCTACTTCCTGGTGCCAAAGAGTCTGAATATGCCCCATACTCCACAGCCCCTAAACCGGGAAACAATGTGTCCAATTAGGTCCAGAACACCTAAGCAAATTTCCAAAAGAACACAATAAAACCCCAACAAACTGGTTCACTTTCTTTGGAGAACCTTAATTCATTAGCAAACAAGAATAAGAATACAAAGTCCAAAGTATTCCAGTTGCAAAAGGTCAATGAATTACCACAAGTACACAATTCTTAGCTTCCCATCCCCTTTTCCCAATTATGAAGTAAATTAACATGGTATAAATAATCCAAAATTCTTATTACCAAACAAGATAATGCTTAAATGAACTTGAATGAACATGTTTTAATTTATAGCTGGGAGAGGACCAAGGGGTTGCAATCAGTCAGTTTGTAGTTCAACAGAAGAATAATGATTTGATAAACTGTTGTAATTCAAAGCTTTTCTGTTTTGTGATACTATGTTTAATCCTCAAAACACACTGACTTTGACAAAAGCATACCATAACATTAGTTCTGCATCAACTGGCCTTCAAATGTTTAAAACATCAAACTAGAACCAGGCTTTCTATTTTTCCTCTGAAAAAAATGGATGCTCTGAGGAAAGCTGATACACACTTACGCTGATCTTTGGCTTTCAGGAAAAAAACATCAGACATCATAGGAGTTACAAAAAAGCATTACATTTGAGTTCAAATATGTGGGCATTAGATTTAATAATCAGCTCAAGTTATAATGTTTTCAGTGCTAGCTGTTTTGAAAGCAGTTCATGATGGGACCTGACTCACAAAGCATGCTGTCTTGTGGTATACCTCTACGAAAATATATAAAGAAATTGCACTGAATTTTCTCCTGAGGCTTTGTGGTCTGAGAGGTTAATTGGCAATGCCTTTGGTCTGAAAATAAGTGCTGAGCTACAGGACTGCAAGGGCATAGATGTCATCATATTTTGGGAATATATATACATGAAAAATTTGCTTCAAAAGCTGATGTGCAGGCAATTACTGTTCAGGCACTAAAGAAACATCACAGCAAAAAGCAGATCTGGAAAGTTATTCTATATTCAGATTAATGTTGCAGACGTCACAGATTTTGGATATGAATCCGCTGTTTTCCTGTTGTACTGAAATTAACAGTAATTGTTGTGCTTTCAGCTGGTAAATATTAAGTGATGACACTTTTAAAACATTGAAGCAATGTATGGAACAATGAGCAGCTGCTTGAAGGGAAGAAGAGAAAACATTTTCTTAATTATGTTCTCAGTGTATTGCTTCATGAAGTATAATAAATGTATAAATAACAAGAGGATAAAGTTCAGGTTTTTTTCACTCTTTTTTCAGTATGTTTTTAAGAATGGCATTCAATTTCTGTAATAATTTTAAAAATCAATTTGTACTAGAAATTAAATATTTTTCTTCACTGTTTGGAATAGAACAAATGAAGATGAAAAATACGCTGGTAATATAACTAAGGGGGGAAAAAGAGACTCAAAGTTGTGTTCTTGAAAATAAGGACCAAAATTGCTAGATTTTTAATGGAGCAAATGTTTCTGAATTTAAATATTTTCAATTTTTTTCTTTTTATCCTGCAAATTCCACATGCAAAATTATTCCTTCATGCAATTGACCTTGACAAGAACATGATTACATTCTAAATCACATTTTTTTAATAATCTTAAGTTGAATATAATATCATGAATATGAATGTTGTATATAATTTTTCTAGAAGTACTCATAGTACCCTGTTAAGCACTTGAATGTCTCATTTAAAAAAAAACAGTTAAAATTTCTTTAGCAAAAGGTACGGATTCCTCTGTTTTCCATGTCAGCAGAACTGATCAGAGTGCACTCTCTGATCCTGAGGCCAATTTTTCAATCACTATAGCCAAACTTGCCCACCCCCAGAGAGGGTGTACACTCCTGTGCTGCCCACAGGATCTGGCTCCTGGCAATTCTGAATTCTGACAGCATGCTCACACTTTCTCTAGGAGCATTGCATCTAAGCCACAATTAGGCCAGATAGAGTGCTAATAATTGAGCATGTGCCCTGGTTCTGCTTCATTTACTAAGACAAGACAGTAAATAAGAGTTTGATGTCATCCTAGATTCCCACAACTCTGTGGTGCTGATACTCAGGTGGTATCAGAGTCTTCTGTCAGCTGTGAGAAAGTCTCAAAAACACCCATTCCACTCTGAAAACATAATATTAATTGATGTTTCTGGCTTAGAAAATGAACATTTTACAGTAGCACTAAGAAGCAAAATCAGTCTGTCCTGAATTCCTGAGTTTTAACACGTTAGAAATTCAGCTTTGAGCAACTATTTTGTAATCCTATAAGCTCATATGTACTACTTTGAATTCTATATAGTATTATACATGAATAAGTATTTATCCACTCACTGAAAGGATTTATTATTTACTTTAGATTATTTGCCGTAAGACATATATTTTAACAAAACTTTCATATTTGTTAGGATAACAGAATTAAGAATCATAATAACATTTTTAAAAAACCTACAAAATTTCTTCATTATAACTTTTTAAAGAATATTAACTTTCCTCTAGCCAGGTTGAAATTGGATATTATTCAGTTAATAGATATTTACTGCGACTTTATTACATTTAATTCAACAGATTATGAAGCTCTCTAAAAGTGACATTTTTTTCTAAAATAATGAGGCTCTTCAGCATGCAAGCAGCTAATCACATCCTAAAGTAAAATAGAAGGGCAACTGCAACTTCAAAAATGTATTGAAAGCTACTGATGTTTCACTTTGTTACACACCGAAACTCAAAACTTTACCTTATGGCAATCAAAAATAATTTATTCGTAATTACTGTACGCATATCACTTAAAACAATGACATCATTTGCAATACAAGTTTCATTGCAACACTGTAAATTGTATCACTACTGCATTAAAATTATTAACTATTTTACTACTTTTATTAACTTATTTCCTTTATTGTGGTTTGTTCTTGAACAACTAGAAGGTTACCTTTTATATTTATATACAGAAATGCAAATGATTGCATTGGTTTCAAGATAATGGAGAATAATAGATCTTCTCACTGAAAATTCTGAGAAAAATGTCTCATTTCACATGTTAGAATCATGATTAGGTTCCAAGGGATTGGACAAGGTGGAAAGAATGACACTTAGCTTAAGTATCTATGTACTTATGTTTAGCATTTTGGACTCATTAGAATTCACAAAATAGGACTGCTGTCTATAAACCTCCTCTTTCCATCATTGTGCACACAATTAATTGCCTAAATCCACATATTTCTCAACAACCTGAAAATAGGCAATCAAAATGAAATGTATCTATCACTGCTGAAGGTACCGATGAGAATATCTGATCTCACAAAAGAGAAAGGACGTGCTAATCCTTCTTTCATTCATTAAAATGCTGATGAAAGCACTGAGGTGCTGTTTTGACAGTAGGAAGCAGGTGACAGTGTGGGAGCATCTCTGCTTGCAGGACCATGAGGCAAGTACACCCTATAAAGTATATATTAGCATATTTTTGACACCTCAGAGACTCTACAACTTTGTGATTGAAAAGATTGTAAATAGAGTTTTCTGCTCAGTTTGAAAAGCAACACCCCACAAAACTGATTATCAATTACCTATATGCTTCTCATTCATCCATTGCTTCCGTACCTTAGCACTAGTCAAAGCAAACTTCTTTCTGACATAATGTTCGTGGTAGTTTTAATAAATTCTGTTGTACTTTCTAGTGCTATTAGTTGTCAACATAGAAATAATATTTTATTTTAAGGATTTCAAAGACACATTTAGAATAATTTCTCATTAGAATGACAGTTACTATCCGAGTAAAGAATTCTCCAGAATTTGAAGCAGTCTGGCAATGGCATCTATACAAACATTAAAACGAAAATGCTCTTGACATTTCAAAGATTTGCAGATTATCATATTTTTGTTTGCCTGAAAATTAAATCAATTGTTCTAGGGAAAAATGTATATTGTTGGTATTTGCATTTTGTCCTTTAAAAATACCTGTTCCTGAAATATTAGGGCAGAGGGGAAATGTTGGAATAATGCTGCACTGAAACTTCAGTATATCTTGAACAAACTACTAATATGCAGAATCTTACCTCTGAATCACAAGGTGAATTTGCAAACCCTTCCACATCACTGTTACATACTGAATAGTCACTTCATAGGTGCACATTGGAACAAATTTTATCACACTTAATACCCACAGAGCAACGTAATGCACTACAGTACACTGTACAACCCCTGCAGGTTCAATTCAAGGAGGATGGTTAAAGACATGAAAAATATTATGTGTAATCCAGAGACAACTGAGTGATGATGAGCATGATAGGATGCTTGGCTACAAGAATCATACTCAATGACAGCTAAATCCAATGGCCTGTAACTTCCATTTATAATCTTTTCTTACAGTCTTGTAGCAGCCTCAAAAATAAGCTGCATGCTTTTAAATGGAATAATTTCTGTGTTTCATTTGGGTTTTTCTTTTTTCTTTTATTCTTGCAAGTGTTTTTTAATTGTAATCATTCATTCTCATTATCAAAATCCTAGAAAGGCTATAAATTTTCAATCCTTACTCTTCATCTTAAACTGAAACACAATGGATTATAAACATACTGCAAACCTACTATTCATGTCATCCTTACACAATGATGATGCACTTTAGTGCAAAGAATACAGCAGATTATGGGTGATGAAAGCTCCCCAGCTTCCACTGGTTTTATCAGTGATTTTGTTTCCTGATTTATATTCATGATTCAGTAATCTTCTTTCAGTGACATTAAATGGATTTTACTTCATCAGAAAAGTGCGGTTTCAGTCATTTCCATGTCACTTCTTGCTGTTGAGGATTTTAGATTAGTTCTCCACGCTGTAAACAGGAAATGTAGTAGACAGAATCAAAGCTAATACCTGTCATTTTTTTTAGTAAATGAAAGTTTAACACGATTAGGACTTTAGAGTTTAGCTCAATGATACTGAAGCCATAATACTTAAAAGGAGTTTCAAAGACAGTTAAATACAGGTTGCATGTGTTACAGTTAAACCAGCAGAGTCAGAAAGAGAAAAAGACTCTCAGGAAAATATGGTGACACACACCTTCAGTGAGGAATCAGTGTTGCAGGTAGGTGACCTATAAGGTCAGGGAATTTTAGATTTAGAATATAAGATAATTGAGAATACTAAAATGTTTTCTTCTAAATTCACATACTTTAGGAACAAACACTGATGATGCTGTCAGAGTGATGGGTGTAGTTTATGAGGAGAGAGAGTTGCAGCAATTTTGCCCAACTAGCTAGCACAGCTGCTGAGCTGTGTCTGTAATTCATCTAAGTAGACAGCAGGACTGTGCCCAACAGCCTATCAGGGATCATCACATAAAAATTTTGTGTTAGGATTATTGGAAGATCAACATATAGGTTAATATTTTCCTTGTATATTTTGTTTTTCACGTTCCACTTCCATGTGTAGCACGTGCTGCTCTTAAAAAAACCCCCAGTTTTTAGGGTTTCTAAGACTGAGGATATCTAGAGATAATGCTTAAGGTCATATCATCACACACCAGGAGGCAGATCTTGTCAAGGATGGCTATGGGACCTTTAAGACCTCTAGGAAGAAATTATGCCCTTTCATCTGACTATTCAGCCTTCTGGGACACACAAATCTTGTTCCATATGTGAAATGCTTGAAAAATGCTACTGATTCAGCAGTTTTCTTCACACTGGTAATTTATATTAATTTAATGCATATGTAAATGACTGAGACAGAGAAGACAAGGATTTTCCGATCTTACATTTTTAGGGGGGTTTCACTTGTGTGAAGTTTTAATCAAATTCATGTCTCCATCTTCTGATGGGCTGTCTCTAGGCTTCCATTCAACAATTCACTTGTTGCAGATTTTTGGCTGAAGAACAACTTCTACGTCCTACATATTTCATTGGATTGAATAGATTGTTGTTCCCATAGTATCTGGGAGTTTGTAAAAACTGACAGATATACAGCAACTGTCCTGGTTTTCTTCCTAGTATCTGATATGGTGCTACATTTTGGATTTTATACAGTGTGTTTTGTACAATGTGTTTCGTATAATAATGTTGATAACACACTGGTGTTTTCAGTTGTTGCTAAGCAATTTTTATACTATGTAAAGGGCTTTTCAGCTTCCCATGCTTTGCTAGGGAGCCGGTGCACAAGAAGCTGGGAGTGCGCATAGCAAGGATAACTGACCCAATCTGGCTAAAGGAATATTCCACACTAGATAACATGATGCTTAGTATATTAACTGGAGATCTAAATGGCTTGCAGACATAATTGTTGCTTGTAAACAGGCTGAGCATTGATTGTTGGCTGATGAGCAATTGTAATGTGCATCAATTATTTTGCATATTCTATTACTATTATTATTCTTTTCCCCTTTTGCTGTCCTATCGAGCTGCCTATCTCAACCCACAAATTTTACCTTTTTTCATTCTTCTTCCCATCTGACGGGGTGGGGAGGTGTGTGAGAGGCTGCATAGTGCTTAGTTGCTGGCTGAGATTAAATCCCAGCAACGAGGATAAGGGTTTTTTTCTGGATAGCTGATTAAAGCTGTCCCACTGCTCCCTGAATGTACAGTTTTAACTAGATGAAAAGTGGAAACCAATTTGATCCACGAAGATCAAGCCTCTTGCATCAACTCAAGCATGATATCCAGATTTGTCTGTACAAAGAAAGATGGAAGAGAGGAAATGAAAAGAGGTGCTGATTTGATTAATTTAGCTCTTTCCATCAAACACTTCCAAAATTTAAAAAAACCTGGATATCATAAAAAAGAGGAAAGTCCATGAGCTTTGGAAGAAGGAGGAGGCATCTCAGGGGGGCTACATCTCAGCTTTTTGCACATTTCATTAAAGGCTTGTAGATGGTAGCTCAGGGACCATGATGCAGAAGGCAGGGTATTACTTTGATGGAAATGGGTAACCTTGTGAAAGATTTATGTGAGTGTTGATATATGCTCTATATTGTCTTCCACTGGTAAGGATGTGAATGTATGATTTTCGCCTTCCTAGAAGGGTGAGAGTTCAAAGAGTTGATGTGGAGGCCATCAGTGGTCGATTTGTCATAGGATTTTATGAACTGGATAGGAGTAGAAGAAGCCATCACTCTACGTTTACATTAATCTTACACCATCTATATTCCTCTAGCAGAGAGTTTTGGTGAGATAGTGATAGTGGTGAGACATCTTTTCCATTACTTGGATGATCTGAAGAAATGCACTAAAGAGGAGCACAATGTCAGATAAATTGATTTGTCTATGAGAGACCCTTTGAATGATATAGTTTGGGAAAAGCAGGAAGGGGAATAATAGAGAAAAAGAGGAGAAGGGAGTGTTCCCCTTTTGTGTCAAAGGAAGAATTTGTGTTTCTTGGATTCTCTATAACTTGCAAAGGTCATAAAGCACAGGAAGTACAGCAAGTTAGAAAGGCAGTCTCAGATGATTCATTAAATTATCATAATAGTAAAACCTGTAGATATCTTTGGGTTGAATAGCTTGATGTATTTTCTAAAACTATTTTTTTTTTAATCAAAAGAAATGCTAAGTCTTCAGGGACGCTCTTAATTATATTGGGATCTCAGAAGAAGTATCTTGGAGGCAGGTAACCTCTAGTCCATTTTATTGTTTTATTTTACATGTGCCCTTCTTTTCCTGAGTTTCTAGTGATGTTAAGCTGTTGACTAGGCTTTTAAGACCTCCTTTTCTTTTTAACCAAGTACATGTAGTTTCTGGCAGCCAGAAACACAGCTTAGCATTCCCTCCCATTTATCACTATATACGTCAGCTTCCTCTTAGGATTTTAGAAAGCTATGAAATTTTATTCTGTGAGAAATGCTGAGATAGAAAAGTGATTTCATACATTTTTAACTGAAGTAGGTATTGTGGTTGAATTTTATGAATTTCATGTTTTGATATGAAAATAAGTATCTTCAATCTATTACAGAGCAGTAAAAAATCAAAAGACAATAAACATTTTAAATTGTGGTAGCTATCCTTAAGAAACTATTGATGATTTCAGTTTCTATTATTTAGAGTTCTCTTCCCACCCAGCCATGACTTCTTTGGAATTTAAGTGACACATATATTAATGTTTTAAGAAGATAATTAGGGCACATATAAGATTTTCAGTCTGACACTATGAAGTAGTTTCCAAACAATTATTTAAACTTTCTAGCAGCTGTGTGTGTGTTGGGGGGAGGGGAGGAGGATATGTCTTCATTTTATATAAATTTAAATCAAATTTAGAAAGGAATTCTAAATGTGTTTCTAAAAATCACCTACTTTATTTCTGTGTGAACAGTTTTGCCAGGTTTTATAGCTTCCCTAGAAAAATCTAAGGACCTAGAAAAGTTTCTCTGACTTGGTCAGAGTTCTGATTTATGTAATCATGCTTAAGTTATATGATGTATAAAAGAAATTGATTACAAATAATGCAGGTAAAATAAAAATTTTTTTAGACCTTGTGCTTATCAGACATACGTAATGTATACTGAACAGGAGTTAATAGTATGTGGATTTTCAGTTTGATTTTGAGGACTTGTGAGTAAAGCCACTAACTCATTTCCTCTTCTGATAGCTGAACTGTTTTATTTCACTGTTTGTGATTAAAACTATGTCTCCTCTGATTCTGAGGGGCTAAAAAAAATGGAGTGCATTTTATTCTAACCTTTCTGTTTGTTTTGATTTTATTTCCTGTTTACACACAATTTAAAAGATGGAATAAAGGACTGGCATGCTGGAGTGTGGCAGGAAACTTGATCTCTCCAAAATCTGTGTCTCTATTTTCTTCACTAGGATTATTTAGTGTAGCAAATGTAAGTAGCGGTACAGATATTTTCAGGACCAAGAGCTGAATGAATTGGAACTTCTACATATTATAGACTAAACCAGCTTTTTGTTGATATTTTGATGCCAAAAGATGTGGATAGTTTCTGGTAAGAAACACTTAGGTACTTATTTCATAAAGATACCAGTAAGAATCAGTCAGCTGTGTGCAGATCCTCAAAGAACATCAAGGATCTGCATCAGCACTATCTGCTTAGTGACTTTAGAAAGTATGACAATTTATGACAGGACAAGGAGTAACGGTTTCAAACTAAGACAGGGTAGATTTAGACTGGATATTAAGAAGAAAGTTTTTGCAATGAGGATGGTGAAACACTGGAACAGGTTGCCCAGGGATGTAGTGGAGGCCCCATGCCTGGAAATATTCAAGGTCAGGTTAGATGGGTCTCTAGGCAATCTGATCTAATTAAAGATATCCCTGCCAGTGGCAAGGGGGTTGGTCTAAATGACTTATAACTGTCCCTTCTAACTCAAAGCATTCTATGATTCTGTGATCTATCTGCTATATCTTTAGTCATTGAAATACCTGTAAACATCTGACCCTCACTGGATTTTAAAAGTGATCTGTTGTATTCAGTAACATTTAGACATCCTAATCAGATTAAGACCTTTGAATACCCTACTATTTTTCAGCCTCTTTGGATTCACACACACCTTTGAAAACCAGAAGGGAAGGTGGTGTATAAAATTATTTCAGCATCAAATTTGATTAAAAGATGAACATGACAGTAATTCTGTTTTGATTAAAAAGAAAACAGTAGTACCTGCAAGACAAGACTTATTTCTTCATTAGTAACTGTCAAGGTTTCAGTTCAAACAATATTTCCTGCTCTGTGTGTTCTGTTTAATTAAAGATGGAGAATAACTGATGATAGTCTACAAGAAAAATAACATGAATGATTAAAAGTCCAGCAAACATGAAAGAATAAGGATATTTAGTCTGAGGAGACAAAGAAAGAAAGGAAAATTGAATATGGTGACAATTTTCAAATATATAAACACTACCATAAAGAGGAAAGACACACTCTATTTACTGTCCATGTGAAAGACAGGGCAAGTAGCACTGACCTTAAATTGCAACATGACAGATTTATGTTAGATAGTGGGTAAAACTTCTAATGCTATTAAAGATAATGAAGTGCTGGAATGGATTGCCTGCACAGCTGTAAGTCTCTATTATTCTGCAAGATATCATAAAAAACTTCTCTGAGTAATAATCTAGCTACAGCAGCTCCTGCCTTGAAACAGGAGGTGAACTAGAGGACTTTTTGTGATATGTCCCAGTCCTATGGGTAAAAATGTAACACCTTCTCTAAACTCATATTCTATGCATTGCCAGTGGTTGAGAACCAGTGGAGAATTATCAAGAAGAAATTAATAAATATTGTAGCTATACCTTGCAATTCTTTAATGAGTTCACTAAAAGACCACATCATAACCTTATACAAATAGACAAAAAATATTTCTGTTGAACTGCCTTAAGGGGAAAGTAAGGAAGCTGTTAAAAGTGACCATTGGTCCCGAACACAGGCAAACAGGCATAATACATCTGACACAAACCCCCAAGGTTAATCCTATAGCTTGGGAACCAAGAGTGGAAGAGGGGAGACAAAGAGAGGATTATAGAACATATTTGAATCTGTCACAGTGAGCCAAGGCTCAGCTTGATTGCTTCACTCGGTACGGTTGGACACATGTTCAAATATAAAGGTTTTCTTGCTCTTGGTTGGAAAATGTTGGTCTGTGCCAGCCCAAAACACTTTCTCTGTGAAGCGGTTTCTAGCTAATTACAACATTACTGTACTTGAGCACCCCACCAGACCTGGCTCCCCTTTCCCAAAGATCAAGTTGCTCCTCAGAGGAACTCATTTTTATTGGTACAAGATGTGAAAGCAAAAACAACAGAGATTCCCAACAGTCTTTCAGAAAATGATCAGTGGAATTGCTTTGAATATTGGCACCATCCTGTGCAACTGTGTGTCAGCTCAGAAGGAAACTATTGAGAACGAGATTATAGATTACTTTCCTAATTTATTAAATAAAGAAAAAATTACATGCACAGCCTCATTTTTTTCATGTCGAACCTCATATGTGTTTGTATTCTGCAGTGTGTGAATGAAGAGTAGATCAGAAATATTTTTCTTTAAGAAGTGTTAGTCCCGATAGGAGCAACAGATCTGGCATAGTTAACTCAATAGTAAAGAAACCTCTCTCAAAATAAATATAATTTACACAAGGAAAAAGATAATTAGAATCCAAGATGAAATGTTTGTTTATATTCAAGTTGAATAGAGTATCTTCTAGTGAATTAGAGTCTAGTACTATCTTAAAAAAATTCTGATTAGTAAAGCTCCCAGCATACAATTCTACCCTAGAGGAATCTTCCCTTAATTACTGAAAGTAATGAACTTTCATGTTTCAGAATAAGCTTTTTTTTGGGGAACTGTTGAATACATTCTATGTGTTTCATGGGTTTTTAAAGCTCATTGCTAAGCTAGCTTACTTGCCCAGCAGTGAGAAGACTGTGAAAATATGAACAAAAAATATGAATGATTGCCATAAGCAAGACTAGACAACTCAGAAGCTGCATTTACCAGGTGATTAAATTCTCATGTCTTGTTATAAAATCACTTCTTTTTTTGTGCTAACTTTCTATCAAGAATATGAGAACAATTTAGCAGTTCACTGAATGATGCAACTAGTACTTGTTACTTCTTCATTTTCTATTTCAGAGTGACAAGAGCATTCCTAGAACTTTGTGTGAGGTATCTTATTAATCCAGGGTTTTATTTAGGCATTTTTAAACTGCATACACAGGGATATGTAATAATAAGAATTAGTTAAAGAAAGAAAGGTAATAAGAAAATTGTCTATCTTTCCCAATAAGTGAAAAATTGTGTGGGAGAAAAATGGTTGGTTAGGAAAAATATCATCTTACCACTCAAATTCAGAAGCAGTGTGCAGATATTTTTGCATGAGCTAGTAATGTCTACCTCATAAGCCTTGTAGTTTGATTTTGGCAACACATGAATGACATTAAATAGCTGACATATCATCTATCATTAAGTTACTGACAGATCATCTATCTCATCACTGATTGTACATCACTCAAAGTTGTTTTACTTTGAAGATTTCCTATAGAAAAAAGCTCTATTCAAATAGAGAGCAATTATTAATGCTAGTAATCAAATTGCAATCAACTCATCTCTATTTGCATTTCACAGTGAAGTCACCTGCCTTCTGAAAAATAAATTTTGAACAGAAAATTCCTCTGTAATGAAATTGCAATTTTGTCTGTCAAAACCTGAATCCTGAGGTGTTAGTTGATATTTCTTTTTAAAGTATAAGCATATAGAACTGAAAGTAAGAACAGAGATTTTTAACTGGATTTAACATCCTTTTTGAATGTGAAAAATACAGAATAGGTTTGTTGATTTTGCTGTAGTGTTTGTTGAAGAGACAGGATGTAGATGAAGTTTTCTAGAGGTTGCTAGTTTTATGATTAGTTCTATTAGATTGCTGTAATTTAGACAGAATGTGATGAAAAAATGAGTAACTAATACCAAGTCCCTGTCCATCAGGACAGCACAGAATGGCTAATCGTTATTGCTTGTCTGACACAATCAAAATCATCTTGGCTCAACACAGTTTTTTGATGATATTGAGCAGGTGTGCTATCTGCAAGGTAGCCTTTTGGGAATTTTGATGACTTTAAATTGCTGTGCATCTATTTTAGTAAAGCAAAGAAGAAGAATGACTAACAAAATGAGTATTTTCATTTGGAATAATTTTCTGACTAAAATTCTTCAGCAGGCATAGGTTCCCACTGTAGTTAGGGACTGATATAATTACAAATAATCTATTGCAAGTTGTCTAACTAGAAAAAAAAAAAGACCTTTCTTTACCTCCCCCACTAATTGTGATTTCTAAAATGTCTGCTTTAAAGACAACTTTGACTGTTCATTATTCTCTTTTTATAGGTTCTGATTTGTTGTCTAAGTTCTGTCAACATTTTTTCTTACGCTGCCTAACTTTGTGTCTTTGAAACAAGATCATAGAAACCGGATTCATAAGTATTTTGCTCATTACGACTCACAAACAATAATATGAAGTGAAAGAATATGCTACGCTAACTCTAATCAGTTTTGTACTATGCCACTCAACTAATCCAGTGTTGTCAGCAGGACCAGAGAACTAACCATTTGCCCTCTGTACTCAGCACCAGTGAGGCCACACCTCAAAATACTATGGTCAGTTTTGGACTCCTCACTACAAGAAAGACATTGAGGTGCTGGAGTGCTTCCAAAGAAGGGCAACAAAGCTAGTGAAATGTCTACAGCACAAGTGGTATGAGGAGTGGCTGAGGGAACTGGGATAATTTAGACTGGAGAAAAGGAAGCTGAGAGGAGACCTTATTGCTCTCTACAACTACCTGAAAGGAGGTTTTAGTGAAGTGGCTGTTAGGCTTTTCCCCCAAATAACAAGTGACAAGTCAAGAGGAAACAGCCTCAAGTTCCACTAAGGGAAACCTAGACTGGATATTACGAAAATTTCTTCACCAGAAGGGTTGTTAAGCATTGGAACAGGTTGTCTAGTGAAGTGGTTGAGTATTTAAAAGATGTAGGTGTGGTGCTTAGGGACGTGGTATAATGATGAACTTGGCTATGCTAGTTTAAGGTTTGAACTCCGTGATCTTAAAGGTCTTTTCCAACTTAAACAATTCTATGATTTATAGCAGGATGTGTCAGATACTAGGCATGTCCTGATGTCCATAGTGAAGACAGTTTCACCAGACTTTATCATAGAAGGTATCAGTACCTGGACTTTTTAAAACTCTGCCCTAGATAATCATCCCATCTCCAGTCCTACTCGTAGATAATTTGATAAACCACTGGTGTTAGGCATAGTGTCAGAAAATTTTTTCTGGGGAGTAGTGAAGAGGAGGATGTAGGAGATAATTCTTTGCCTTCTACTTTTTTCTGTGGCAGCCTCAAACTCTTTAACTTCATTCAGAAAAAACAGATAACACAGAAAGCACAGATAACATATATATAAAAATACATATTTAGGATTCCACCGTAATATTTTAATACAAAAGTGTGTTTCTGAACTAACATTGTGGCTAGCTATAGTTTAGGGCCTCATGAGAGTAAAGGGAGAGAGAAAGGACCATTCAAAGAATGACTCTTCATGACAATTAGACTCCTGTTCTCAATAACTCTCTGTAAGGACTAGGTCAAGTAGGTTACAGACAGTAATATACACTCTTTCATCTTATTGGGGAGTCATAAGGATTCAGTCTAGCAAAAAATTACCCATGTGAGAGATAACACTGGATTTTAGTTACTTAGCGTTTTATCACAATGTTAAGTACCCAGGTAAGGATTGCCAGTACATATTTTTAAAGATCAAATGTAGATGAGAGAAAAGTTGATACAGGGGCCTTTAGAGCTAGACAATATACGTATTTGGATTTTACAGTTCCTTTTCTATTCTGTCTTATGTAAAGAAACCACATTCTATTTCTTCTAGGAGAAGTGAGGTGGGAGGTCAGCAGAACAGCCACTTTGGACTTCTGAAGGGCAGACTTTGGACTGTTCAGGAGGTTGATTAGTAAAGTTCTATGGGAGGCAGTCCTTAAGGGCAAAGGAGTTCAAGAGGGCTGAATGCTCTTCAAGAAGGAAATCCCAGCAGTGCAAGGGCAGGCCATCCCTGTGTGCCAAAAAAATGAGCTGTTGTGTAAGAAAACCAGCTTAGCAGAGCAGACAGATCAGGGTGAATTTCAGACAAAAGAGGAAAACATAGGAACTTTGGAAGAAGGGGCAGGCATCTCAGGAGGACTGCAGGGATGAAGAAGGATCATGTAGAGAAAAATCAGAAGGGCTAAAGCCCAGCTGGAACTTAGATGGACCAGTTCTGTGAAAGACAATAAAAATCTTTTTACCATTATATCAACAACATAAGGAGGGACAAGGAGAATCTCCATCCTTTACAGGATATAGGGGGAACAAAACTGACATAGGATGATAAGGCTGAGGCAATTAATGTGTTTTTTCCCTCAGTTTTAAAAGTGAGGTGAGATGTTGTCAGCCTCATGAATCAAAAGACAAGGAGGAAAAGAAGAACAAAGCTCCCACGATCCATGAGGAAATGGTTGGAGCCTTGCTTAACCAATTAGACATTCATAAGTCTATGGGGTCAGATGGGATTCACCCAAAGATACTAAAGGAGCTGGCACAGGTGCTCACAAAACCTCTTTCCATCATCTACTGGCAGCCCTGGCTGACTGGGGAAGTGCCATTTGACTGGAGGTTGGCAAATGTTACACCTATTTACAAGAGGGGTTGGAGGGAGTGTCCAGGGAACTACAGACCTGTCAGTCTGACCTCAGTGCCAGGGAAGGTCATGGAGCAGGTAATCTTGAGTGCTATCACAAATCACACACAACACAACCAGGAGATCAAGCCCAGCGAACATGTGTTTATGAAAGGCAGGTCCTACCAGATTAACCTGATCTCCTTCTATGAGAAGGTTACCTGCTTAATGGATGAGGGAGAGGCTACTTGGACTTGGACTACAGTAAAGCCTTTCACACCTTTTCTCACAGGACTATGTGTGAGAAACTGGCTGCTGTTACCCTGGTAGGCATACCCTTTGCTGGGTTAAAAGCTGGCTGGATGGCCAGGCCCAAAGAGTTGTGCTAAGTGGAGTCAGATCCATTTGGAGGCTGGTCACAATTGGTGTTCCCCAGGGTGTTCCACACAACTTAGTGCAACACTATAGTCTTGAGGAAGAGTGGCAGAAAAGAAGCTGCCTGGCACAGAAGGATCTGCGGGTGTTGGTCGACAGCTGGCTGGACGTAGGCTAGCAGTGTGCCCAGCTGGCCAAGAAGTCCAGGAGTATCTTGGCTTGTATCAGAAACAGCGTGTCCAGCAGGACCATGGAATTGATTTTGCCCCTGTACTCAGGTGAGACCACACCTCAAATACTGTGTTTAGTTTTGGGCCCCTCACTACAAGACATTGAGGTCCTGAAGCGTGTTCAGAGAAAAACAACCAAGCTCCTGAAGCTGCTGGAGAACAAATCTTACTAGGAGCAGCTGAGGTAACTGGACTTGTTTAGTATAGAGAAAAAGAGGCTACAAAGGAGGTTGTAATGAAGTGGGCGTTGGTCTGTTCTCCAAAGTGACAAGGGATAGGATGAGAGGGAATGGCCTCAAGTTCCACCAGGAAAGGTTCAGATTAGGCAGAAGGAAAAGTTTCTTCACTGGAGGTATTCAAAATGAGGGTAGATTAAGTGCTTAGATATATAATTTAGACAGGTATGGTTGGGCTTGATGATCACAAAGGCCTTTACCAGTCTAGTGATTCTATTATTCTATGATCCTATGATTTTACATATCTTGAGAGAAAATCTCTCTGTCTCTCAGTCTTATGGAGATTTTATTGACTATATTCCTTATCACACTCAGGTCTTTCAAACTGTCTTTTAATAATGAAAAGGTTGGAGAAAGAGTAAGTCAAGATGATATTGAGCTAAAAAGGCTCTTTATAATGTTTATTTTTCTCTGCAAGTTGACAGCTTTTTGAAACAGTAAAACTTGTAATATCTGACCTCACAATCCTTATTCCTTTGAAAGATAAATGTCGCAAAGCTTAGTTATTACGTTAAGCCAAAAAAATTCAAAACAATACTTGCTGCAAACCAAGCCTATTAAAAATGTAAATACTACCTATAGAGAGACCTGCCTGTCAGATAGCACTTTTTTTTTTTTCAAAAAAGACATTAAAAATACTAAGATTTTTTTGGTGAGCAAAAGGAAGTTCAGTGATTTGCCAAAATGATTCAGGTGATAATGAGGTCTTCCTACTCCAGTAAGGTAATTACACAAATGATAAATAAAACATTTTTAAAAATCCACAGCAGTCTGCCATTTAACAGTGATAATCTATGAGCTGTCCATTGACATCAGTTTTTCAACATACTAGCAAAATTATGGGGTAAAGTGACACAATATGCAATTTCTCCATTATCTAAGGGCCATATACTTTCCTATATATGGTAAATGCACAGCCATAGTAGGTTAAATAATCTCATGTTGCCTTCTACATTGTTATTTTGAAATGTACTAGAAAACTGCCTGTGGAATGTGGAATGCCTTTTTATTGAGCAAGGTTCGAAGAAGGTGTCCATTTATTATTCTTTTACTTGCTTAGCAAACAAAAGAAACCACCTGTAAGTTCTCTGATAAATGAGCTGAATGCATGCCTTGTTTCACCATCTATCACTATGTCATGTTCTGAGTTATGTCATGTCACAAATTACTACTGCAGTAAATCCTGACAAATTTAACAGATAGAGGTTTGTCTTGTAGCAAGAACATGCTAGTAAAAATATGTCATTTGTTGCCCTTTGGGAAAATCAAATGATACTCCAGAATCCTTGAAATCTTTGTGAACAATTATGAACCGAATAAGAAAGTTTAATTAACTTTCTTTTCTTAACACTAAGAATGATAAGAATAATTAAATTATGTGCTCCTCCACTTTGCAGAATACAAAGGGAATTTTTGAAAATTATGACAAGTGTCTTTTCATCATGTGGAAAATGTGAATGCTATGAAATATATCTCAATCTCTGACCTGAAGACCATAGAATAATCTAGAAGCTATTTGTTGAAATGAGTAAACTTTTATGTTACATCACTGGACTTTTTAAATTTTGGATTTTAAAATTATTTAATCATCAGGGATATATATATTTTTATATATACTTTTGTAGGTATACACGCATTTACTTTGTTACAATGCAGCAAAAGTAGCATCAGGGAAATGATTAGGGAAGCAAATCTGTCAATAATGTCAAATTTCAATCAGCAACCTGAGAAACAGCACTTCATTGATCAGGCAGACTGCTTACTTCAACCATTTAAAACAGGTGCAGAAACAGGCAGTCAGCTTTGGATGTACCTCCTACTGTTCATTGAATGCAGAGGAAATTTAGAGTTGTAAATCGAGATATTGACAATTGAAATTCAAAGTATATAACAGACCCTCCTGCTAGCTCCTTCCACCTAAATTTTTAGAATTTTTGGTGTGGTTAGTGTGCACAGAACCTGACAAAGACTTGACAAAGACTGGGCTTGCCAAAGGCTCAACATTTTTTTTCTGGCAGATGGAATCTGATTACATCTTTTTCAGGGAATTATCTTTCCTTATTCACATACTTACAGTAACTATTGTCAGGCACACAGTCTCCAGATAATGGGGTCCCCAGACATTTAGAATTGACTACAGATAAGTCTCAGTTAGCATATAAACTGAGCCCTACCAGGAAGCCGATTTGAGTTGGTTGTCCTTGGAGAAGCAAGTCTGCGGCTAGGACTCTCCCCTGGGATCAGGACATCGCCCAAAGTAACTTCCCAGGGTCTGAGAGTCCTCATCTTATAGGTGAGTGATTATGCACATTTTGGGTCACCCTCCAAAAGAACAGTTTGCAAAACTTAAGAATTCTTGAGTCAGCTGTGCAGTAATATTCCCACTTGACATCAAAACTTGTGGTTTACTTTAGTTTGTCAGAGTGCTAAGCAATTTTTGTTGGTTTATTTTGGCTTGTTAGAGTACTAAGTAATTTAGGCTGGAATAAATGTTCATTTTGAGTGGCTGGTTATCTGTTTTGTAGTCTTCTGCACAACAGCTACATCTAGAAATTGTATGGTCTCTACACTCAGGTGTACCTCATGTTCTGAAAGAAATTTGAACATGAGTGTAAATCCCACGCCCTTCAGAAAGACTCAACTACTCCTCACCAGACAAAACAGAAAATTAAATATTCCTACAGGCATCTATATGAATGTTATTAATGAGCAAATCTTGCCAGTGTGAACTATAAGATGGGGCAAAAAGTTGTGCCAGATACAATCTATGTGACAATACGACAGCTTGATACTTGCATCTGTGTTAGAGGGCTTTGTGATGAAAATTTTTAGTTTTCCAGTAGCAGTAAAATTTAGTGCAAATTCAAACTTTTCTGACATCTTTATCTTAAAAGAGTGTCAAAATGACAAAAACCAGCAGTCTTCAAGGATTGTTTGTTTACTTTTTTGTTTTCTGTAACGTTTGTGTTTTTATTTATCTTAGGTAAAAGAAAAAACAGACCTAAAAAGTGTAATACATTGTAAGGAAACAACAACTATGCTTGAACTTATACTTAAGAAAGTTATTAACTTTCCCCTTCATTTTGTCATGTTTCTCTTTTTTAAGGTCCTACAAATACCAACCATACCCTTACCTGCCCCTACTGCCTCCAAGTTATCATTTCATTCCACAATTCCCGCTTAACTATAAATAATCTGCATGACTAGTAATCTTCCCTTCTTACTTATTTTATGGCATTTAAACCTCTCTGCATGATGTTTTATGTCTGGAAAAGTCTGCTACACCTCCCTTAGTTCCTCAAGCTCTTTATAAAATCACTTTTCTAAAAAAAGATTCCTTTCAGCTCTCTCACATTCTCCCTTAGCAACATCAACAAGGAGATGACTCAAATTCATTAATGTTAAACATAAACTGATAAGGCTTATAAATGCTTAGGTCTATTGACTGCAGCTTAGACTCCTACCATGATGGGGTTTTGTGCATATTGTCCTAAAAAAGTTCTTTAATGAAATGATATCAAATACAGTTTTCCTCAAAACAGTTGAATAAATTGTTATTCAGTGGAGAGGCATGAAAATTTGGTGTGGCAGACTGCAGATGGGTTTTCTCTGCCATCCCAGTCCATGGCCCACGCTGTTGGATGCTCTTGAATTGCACTGTATATCCAAGGAATAGCTATGCTGTTGCTGCCAGTTTATGTTCTTCAACTCCCTGACATCCTGCTTGTTATCATCTTTAGGACATAGCCCTGATAAATAACCCACAGTAAGAGATCCCAGTATGAGTACAGAAACCACTTCAATTCAACATTTTTTCTCAATGGAATTTACCACACAGTCAGGGATAAGTTTATATCTGAGGAATCAGGAAGATTGTATATATATCAAGGATGAAATACAACCCTCTCAAATGATGATAAAAGAGCGTCACTGGGAGGAGAGTTGTGCTAAAGTTATTCAAATTTAAATAAAAATAATTCCTTCTTCATAAAGTATGTAAGCAGATATTTAATTATACTGTTAGAAAATCCAGAAGTATGTATTTAACTTCATTGTGTACTATAGATTTTAGTTCAATCAGATATTAAATCAAATTAAGCAGTTAGTTTAGAATTTAGATTTAAACTTATGCTGAAGTACTTTTATAGTCTGTTCCTATAGATGTTACAATTTTTTTTGGTGTTGTTCTGTTTCTTGAGGTATTTTGAAAGAATGTAGAGTTATTTCATTTTATGTAAGTAGTATTTCTTCATAATACCATCCAAGATAATATTTTGTGGAACAAGAAATACACGTCGTATGGTTCTCTATTACACAAATGACATTACTTAAAAAAAGTTTACTAGAAATTCCTTTTATGTTTTCCTACAGAAACAAGACAACTCATATCTCAGAAATTTGTCTTTAAATACATGAACTGTTTGCTGGGCTTTTAGTGGGACTACGTGCTTAGAGTTAAGAGTATGAACATAAAATTGTTGAATGTGGGAAAATATAATTCATATGAGCGAAATGTGATTTGTTATTTCCACTACAAGAAATGAAAATCTTTAGTGCATTGTTTATCCTGTTTTTAATATGCTGAAACTCAGCCTTTATTGGTGCAAGCAAGATCATCAGTTTAGAAAAATCATTGTCTGACTTTCTGGATTTTCTTTATAGTAAAATCAAATTTTTAAAATAGCTTTTTTTTTTCCCAAGCCTTAGAGAATAAGTCATAGTTTTTCTTTATTCCCAATGAAATAGTTTATCTATACTAAGCAGTTTTATTTGTACCTGAATCCATTTCAGGTCATCGTATTAGCAGGATTTTTCTTCACTTCTGATTATTAAAGATTTTGAGATACCTGTGCTTTTCTTTTCCTTTTAACTTTGAAAAAATTATCCTTATTTCACCAAGTTCAAATATCTTTGGGTAGTGTAAGATGAGCACAAGAATGTTTGATCTTATGAAAATAAGTCCTTTGATCAAATATCCATTTCAATATTGTTTTGGTTCTGATTTCAGAAATTGCTTAAATGCAACAACTAAAGTTAAACTGCATACTACAGCTTCATAAACTCTATGCATTCAAGCCTCAAACAACTCATTACATTATACATAAGAATTAATGAACTGTTATTGAGGAAAGGCAAAGAAGGAAGAAAGAAACTAAACAGAGGACAACCCACGTTATGCTCCTAAGATAATTTCTATATTAAAATGACTACAGGCATTTGAAGGAAAAATCAGTTTCGATGAAAAACGGAGCAACACTGGGGTTTTTTTTAAAGAGTTTTGTAGGGATTTTAAGGTCATTTCTATAATAAAAATTTACTTTGGAGCAGACACGGTAACATTACAGTCTATATCAAAGGATAATTGAAATGAATCCCAATTATTATTCTGATAAAGCCAGCTTCAAGGTCTAAACTTTGCTATACATGAGGGTAATTTTTCCTAGTGCTAGATTAGAGCTTCTCACACAGCAGCGGGTGATCTGTGATCTAACCCTGCTTTCATTTAGGCTGTGGAGTAATTTTGTCTCTCAGCCCTGAAGTTTTTATGTGCCCTGTAAAATAATTGTCTTTGATTAGGGTAAATGTCAAGGAAGTCATGACTCTGAATTCTGAATGGAGACCGTTGACTTTTCTGAACTGTAGTGGAAACTTAAGTCCACTAGAAGAATAAGGAATGGATCTCATCCTTCACTTATCATTCACAAGTGTGTAATTTAGGGAGATTTCTGCTCTAGGTCTGGAAATGGGGTATTGAGCCCTTTTTTAGGTGCTTTTCAGGTATCACAGGTGCTAACTTCCAGGCTGTGCATTCCCTGAGACATCCCAGAATGGAGTTGTTGGCTTTTTTGCTTCTCCACCTGAAGGCCAAACGCTGGCATGCCCAAGGGTAGAGTTAAGAGTATCACTGGCAACACAACTCTATTTCTTTAATGTTGGTTGGATTTTCACATCATGTTAAATGAGAGAAGAAGCATAGGACACATATACTCTTGGACCTGAAAAATTACTGATAGTATTTCTGTTTCTATGTCCTTTAAGAAAAGGTATTTTTTTTCTGGTCTCTGTGAAACACAGTATAATTACTTGATTTTTCTGTTGGACCTTCTTTTAACATTTCTTATGCAAAAATCCAGGAGATAATACACAATTACATCCAGGGAATCACTTCCCTCACTTCAACTATTACTTCAAAGAAGAAACTAGCTACTTTATATCCACAACAAAGATTCACTGACCTCCGAAAGTAGCTACTGAAAGAAAATTCCATATCCATTATTTCACCACAGTGCATACTAAGTGATACTTAAAAGACACATGCAGTTGCATTACCATAGATGTGCAATTAGCCCAAAAGAAATATATTGTTAATATATAATTTAATTTATATATGAATTCATATACATGAATACGGTAATCAAAAAAGCAGATTTAGTAAAACTTCTAAGTAAGATTATTATTCCCCCTATAATATTGCATACTAGTTTTGAAGTGGGATATGCTGTGTTCTGGTCATTGTAGCTCAGCTGCATTTATGTAATGTCTGGTTGTCTGCAAATCTTACTTTATAATTTGCTTTTAGTGTTTAGATTAATCTTTAATAACTTTCTAAATAAATTTACCAGCTGACTTCTCAAGTTATGATGCCATATCAAGAACAGAGAGGTGGTTTTTTCCTTATTTTGCTATGCTTTATGCTATGAACTATAGAAGTACTGAAGTCATTCCAGTGTTCTTGTGTTTCCTTTTAAATAAATATAAGATATGAAAACAGTACCTCCCTTGCTGTGTTTCTAGTTTATATCTGAATTGAAGTTCTTCACTGTCTTTAAATCTGTTACATCAGCCAGTAAAGAATCAATATTCTGTGGCATTTTCCTATTCAGCTTCATTGTCTTGACAGCAGTTCTACAGGTAGTTTTCAAATATAATTAAAACATTACACATAAGGCATAGATACAATTCAATGGCTATGACACAACTTCAGTCTGGCTTTCAGCCTTTTAGCAAATGGATAACGAGCCAGGCTAAACATCAACAGCTCCTGCACAAAGACTGCAACTCTTGCCTCAGCACTGACTGGTTTCATCACAGCACTATTTCCAGCTAATTCTTGTTGAAGGCAAAGGAAAAAAAAACAAACCAAAACCCAACCACTTTTGGTCTTTGTTATCTAGTTAGATTGCATAATCTCCATATCTTTCTGTGGAGCTGTCACATTTCACAGGCTCTCATTTTCCACTGTTAAGGTGGATAGCCTTAAAAAGGCTGAGCATCCTTCACCCAGATTCACAAATTTCTTTTCACATCTTGTTTGAATAGCACTCAGCATCAAAAGTATAGAGGAATGAAAGATTTTTTCACCAGTAGAAAACTTGTGGGGGAAAAAAGTCAGTAAAATTTATTGGATAGTTTCAACCTCATGAAAAAGGTGTAAGATTTATGAAAGATTATGGTGTTTTATTTTAATGATCTGTAAATGGAAAGTTAATTTTTGTTAGAAAAAAACAGGCAAGGTACTATGATATTTATTTCAGAACAATCATCTTTTGATGATATATGGTAACATAAATGTGGCATTTTCCTTGTATCGTAAGTGCAAGAATTGTGTTAGGATACATGGATCTTTTAGGCTACATGAAATGTTTGGTTTTTTTCACAATCTAAAAACCTTCTCATAAGTTGAAAATTAAATAGAAAATATGCTTCTCCCTTCTGTCATCCATAATGGAAAAGCAAAATTACTGTCCAAACCAGGAATATAAAAACCCTTCAAAATCCTGTGGTCTTTTCCTATACATCTGTACCTGCCCCACAAAATGTAAATATAAAAAAATATAAAAATAACAATTTTGTTTTCACATATTAAGTGAAAATTGATGTAGAAAAAAATTGCAGTACATAAAGGGAAACAGTGAAATTTTTGAATATTTCAGTAATTTATAGTAATATAAAAATGGACCTCCACCCACTGTAAAAATGAATTATTGTTTTGCCTCAGAAAGAACAGATTTCTATGGCCTTATTATTGTTAGATAATATAAAAAATAACTCATTATTTATATCATCTTGTCTGGATTTCTCTTAAGCAGATTTTATATGATGGGTTATTCCTTCACAGAGAAATCTCTTATTTTCATGGGTGACCTACTCTGTAGCTACATTTGCCACAGATTATTGATTTTTTTTTCATGTGGCAAGGGCAATGTGAGACACTACTATACAGTTAGAGTAATAGATCTAATCCTTTGGGACTTACTGATAAGACCAGTCTATATCAATTTTATATTTAATATTGAAGTTGAGTTGCTGTAGTATTTTATATATGTATTTTGAAGAGCTATGTATCTCTCAGAGTCTTTCCTGCTCATGAAATTCCTGTGAATTCACTTGGAACTAGTGTAAGAGGCAAAAAAAAGTGTTCCCATTACTTGCAGATGAATCAATGAAATTTGAATGCATATATTTGAAAGACAGTCTGCAGATAAATGGTTTGACAATTTTTAAGTGTTAGAGCAGTTGTACTTCCACTTTGTAAATGGTACTGATAAGTCCAGACTCTGAGAATTTTCTTTTCCATCTATAACATTATTTACAGAAATTCTTCACAAGGTCTGAAGAAAAGTCGGGCAAATGATCTCAAGATCAGATCACAGACTGCAGATTTTCTTTGAGGACTTATTTTGTGCAAACATCAGAACTGCTTCCATATTTACTGTATTTTGGTATCATCCAAATCAAAAATGGTCTCTTTAAAAAGTAAAATGACACTTTACTCCACTAATTGTTATTCCATCAATTTAGGAGTGGTTTGGCAATGAAACCAAGATGCTTACTATTAATATACCCTTGGCAACACAGCTTAATTTTTGCCCATGCTGTCACCTATGCAACTTCATAACTTTCATATTTTGCCTCTAGCAACATTTATGAAACATCTTTTCACCTGTGTGCCAGACACTGTTTTTTTGCCACTCAGTATGATTTGCCTTAAATCATGTGTTTTGCAGTTGTTGAGACTCTGACAAAGAGGCAGTGTCTAACCTTGTCTTGCAAGCTGTCCAGCTGTGCTTGCTGACAGGAATGTTCTGCTGGAAAAGCGAGAGCAGAACTCTACCTCGGACTCCTCAAGTACCTCAGAGCCTCCCTAAGACCCCTTGAGCCCTCCTAAGACCCCCCCCAAACTGGTTCCAGAACCTTCCAGAAGGAGCAGTGCACAAGTCCACTGGGAATCTCTCCCACTTAAGACCACATCCTATGAATAACACTCATCAGATAGGGTTGGGAGGCATCTTGTCATTCCGGAAGAACATCACTGCAGTCCAGGTGGTGTTCTTGCACTTTTCTCTCTTTCACTTTTCCTCCCTTTCTCGCTTTCTTGCTTTTGCCTTTCCACATATTTAGCAAGCCAATGCATAAATTATTCCCAAGATTGTCTGTACAAATAAATCCCTTTTTAAATTAATCATTTGGCATCATATTGCCTTGCTTTAACCCAGTGGGCCATGAACCCAATAAATTTTATGAGGTCTTACCCTGGTGACCCCTGGACTGCCAAGATGGGGTTGAAACATCTGTGCTAACTAAACATTCTATTGGAATAAGAAGTACTATCACTTGCTTTTAGCTGTTCTGAAATAATTACAGGAATATTAATGTCCCATGATGCTCTGAGATAAATACTACTGAAAAAGGTAATTCATATTACATTGAATCTGAATAAGAGTGATGAGTTCACCTTATTTAAGAAAAATGTCAGATGCACTTTTACTATTAACATGAATAGTTATGAAGCTGAACACAAGTTATAAGTGGGAAGGTGCTGGTTTTACAAAACTGAAATTAAAGGCAAAAAAACATTTTATGTTATAACATATTCCAGGATGAAATAGGTAGACAAGGTATGTACAAAGCAAATCCATAGTTTCCTTGGAAATCAAGATGAGGAAGTAATCTGCATTTTTTCCCTGTTCAAATTAGAAGATGGAGAATAATGGCTTTTGTAACAGACTGCTTCTCCAAGTTCATAGACTTGACATATTAATTGCATATTGACAATAACTTATAGAACAATAGAAATCATTATATAGTGTGATACTTATCAAATGTCCTAAGAGATTTTGGTTCAATAAACTTAATTCTATGAAAGCAAATAAATACAGGACATATTAAGATATATTTTCAAGCCATAAGCTATAGACTTTTTTTTTGACAGTTTAAATGTCAAAATAATGGATTTACTTATTTCTGTATTATGAAATAGAAATCTATGTAATGCTAGACTGAAAATTCAGTTTATGATGGAGGAAGCATCTATCTGGACTTCTGTGAAGCCTTTGACTCAGCGCCCCCAAAACATCCTTCTCTCTAAATTGGAGAGATATGGATTTGATGAGTAAACTGTTGGTGGATAAGTGGTTGGAAGGTCGTATTCAGAGGGTAGTGGTCAACGGCTCAAAGACCGGATGGAGATCCATGACAAGTGATGTCCCTCAGGGGTCTGTACTGGGGCCAGTGCTGTTTAACATCTTCATCAATGTTATAGACAGAGAGAACAAGACCATCCTCAGCAAATTTGCAGATGACACCAAGCTGAGTGGTGCAGTTGCCACACCAGAAGGACAGGATGTCATCCAGAGGGACCTGGACAAGCTGGAGAAGTGGGCCTGTGTGAGCCTCATGAGATTCATTCAACAAGGCCAAGTGCAAGGTCCTACACCTGGTTCAGGGCCATCTGTGGTTTCAGTACACAGTGAGGGGTAATGTGATTGAGAGCAGCCCTGCAGAGAAGGACTTGGGGATGCTGGTTGATAAGAAGCTGAACATCAGCCAATAATGTGTGCTCTCAGCCTAGAAGGCCAGCCATATCCATGCAGACTTGCATCAAAAGAAGTGTGGTCAGCAGGTCGAGGGAGGTGATTCTGCCCCTCTCTTCCTCTCTTGTGAGACCGCATCTGGAGTACTGTGTCCGGTTCTGGAATCCTCAGCATAAGAAGGATACAGAGCTGTTGGAATGTGTCCAGAGGAGGGCTACAAAGATGATGCAAGGGCTGGAGCACCTCCCATATGAGGACAGGCTGAGTGAGTTGGGCTTGTTCAGTCTGGAAAAGAGAAGACTCCAAGGAGATCTTATAGCCACCTTCTAGTACCTGAAGGGGGCCTACAAGAAAGATGGAGAGGGACTATTCATAAAGGTTTGTAGTTATAGAACAGGGGGCAATGGGTATAAACTGCAGAGGGGCAGACTTAGACTAGACATAAGGAAGAATTTCTTCACTATTAGAGTGATGAGACACTGGAACAGGTTGCCCAGGGAAGCTGTGGCTGGCGTATCCCTCAAAGTGTTCAAGGCCAGGTTGGATGGAGCCTTGGACAGCCTGATCTTGTGGGATGTCCCTGCCTGTGGCGGGGGCCGGGGGGTTGGAACTTGATTATCTTTAAGGTCCCTTCCAATCCTAACTATTCTATGATTCTATTTATGGAAATAAAAATATGTAACGCAAGACTGAATTCTATTTACTAACAGATTTCTAATTTGTGAATGTAGGTACCACTAAACATGCATTGCATGCAGGCAGTTTGTGAAACTATAGTCCAAATCTGCCTGATCACAATTCAGTGAAAAATTTTTGGTTGTTTCCTCGAGGGAATAAAAGACTAGGAGTCATGAAAGAAAACTAAGAAATGTCAAAAAGGAATTAAAAACTCACACTGGCTTTTGGATGGCTTTTTTTAAACTGATTTTCCTCTCAAATATTAAAGTAATATTAATAATATTAGTAGAAAAATGTTGAGGGCTGTCCAGTGGTGGAGCCGAGAGGATAAATTTGATTGAAGTTTAATGTTTGGAAACACCGAAGAGCTATCGATCCTAACGTACAAAAGAACAAGGTTCTTTCAAAACTAGTCATACTGAGTACTAAGAATCACAGCTTATTCAGCCTGTGGTAAAGTCTCAAAATTATACAGAGTCTCAAAGAGAAATTGAAGCAGTTTTGACTATTCCTTATTAAAAAAAAGGACCCTTAAACCTCTTACTAAAACAACCACACTACTGCAAAATATTTTAGCTTTGTTTCTCATTAATTTATATCCATTGCTGAGATTTCCTCTGACTTATTTAAATCCTTACTGCTTACTGATGTGATGGGAATAAAAATGACAGTAAAACGGGGGAGCTGAGTTTATTTTTTCTGGATGAGTCAAGCAGAGGTCTAAAGCATTTATTATTTTAGATAAAATAATTGTGAAGATAGCATGTTTTCCTGCAAAGTAAAGCTTAAGAGAAAGGGTATATTAAAATGCTACTAATCTGGAAAACTATTTTTTGTGACAGAGAAAATGTGTAATACTCCCTTTCAGCATCAGATTGAAATTCTGTCATCAGTTCTAACTATAATTAATTAACAGGGACAGAAAAGAGGCCAAAATTTGGTGATTTTTAATTGTCTGTTTCTGCTTAATGAAACAGGATGATTAATGAAGATAAAAATCATGTCAACGTTAAAATTTGTATAAAACAACCGTGAGCAATCTTAAAAGCTAGGATGAAACAAAGTCATAGTCAAAAGCATTTTCAGCTGTGACATGAGGATGCTATGAAGTTAATTGGCAATGGAAAGAAATCTTACAAAATCCAAATATCATTTTATCATTGAAACTAAAAATGACTTCAGCATGACCCTGTAAAGCAGTGTATTGATTTTCAACTTCTGTTATTACTGTGCTTTACCTGCCTATGATTCCAGGTCAGCTCAATTTTCGGAAAGGTCTGAGGTCAAATACAGATTTACTCTTCCCACAAAAGCAAAAAAAGGTTTAGATGTGTACACACAGAGACTAAATGCATAAAAGAAAGAATTATGCCATCAGTTGTGTTCGTTCTTTATTCTTTTGGCATAATTTTACTGACAATTATTGGCATAGACTGGGGGTTATAGAAGTGCAAACAAGGAAAAGCATATAATCCATTGATCTGTACAAGACACTAACTTTGTATGGCATCCTTTAACTCCCAAGGGTGCTTGAAGATATAGAGAGATGTGCTTTACTAGTTTTGGAGACTTTTTTAGCAGAAATGCAAGAAATGGAATTTAATAATGGAGAAGTGAAAAATAAAGAGATTTTGCCAATTCCCAGAAAGTTATAATGTATTACAGTTTCAGTGTTTAGTTTAGAATTCTGTTTTAACTGTAGATATTGATGTGCTACATTAGAACCTAGAGACCTTAATTAAAGCCAGGTTCCCACTACATTAGAACCTAGAGACCTTAATTAAAGCCAGGTTCCCGCTAGGCTAAATACAAATATATGTACTCTAAGACATTACAAAGTATAGGGTAAGTTAAGTATCAATACTTACAGTTTACAAAGTAGAAATTCCTGGAAAGTTCCAGTAATTCACTGAAATGTCAGCTGTGAAAAAACTTCAGCAACAGTCAGCGCTGAACTTGAATAGCAGAACAAGTTTTGCAGCCTTTATTCATAAATAATGAGTTTATGTTATGTGTAAAATTCCCTTTTTTCCTTTTTATGTTTTTTTTTGTATGAGCAAAATCAGATGAAACTATGGTGATAAAAAGTGCTAAACGTTTTTTTTTCACGGTCTTCTAAGTTCAAAATATACAAATTAATTTTTCTTACATCCAGAAATATAAGATAATATTGAGACTTAGACAAATCCAATCTGCTTTAACCCTACAAATGAAGAGTTTACAAAATTAGAAATTATGAAAAATGCTCCTTTATATGTTTGTATTTTACTGTGGTAACTACATGGGTAGTCCAAGCAAACCAATATTGTCAGAAGTGAACATATGTGAACAATTATCAGTAATGCCAACAAGGGATTTAGGATATGGCTCTAAATTAGTATTTCACATGCCTCATTTCGTATTAGTAAAGGTGGTTAAGAAGATTCCTCTGTAGAATAATTACAAAGTTTTTCTTACGTCCATGGACAAGGATTATGTATGTGCTGTATTCTCCCACTCATGTGAAAATGGGACCTAACCTAAATGGAACTTATGTGTCAAGCCAGTAAGCATATTGATTTCTTTAGGATTAATATAAAACTAAGATGGAACCCTACAGAACCCCACTAGTGACTGGTCACCAGCTCCGTGTAACCCTATTCACTATGGCTCTTTGAGCCTTAAGCATCAGCCAATTGCTCACCCACTGCACTATGTGTTTATCCAGCTGAATGCTGGACATTTTGTTTAGGAGAATACTGTGAGAGACAGTGCCATGAAATCAACATTCAGAGAGTTTAGGAATCTTCTAGACCTGTTTGTACCACCTGTATGGCACTCCCAGTGGATATTGGCAAAATTGTTGCACTTGTTTGCACTTCTGGCAAATTGAATTGCCCAATAAGGACTAGGGCAAATGACTTGAAGGCATCTGTTAGTTCCTTAAAGAATAACTCATCAGCGTCATTGTCCTGATTGAGTGGCCTATAGCAGAATCCCATCATTACATCCATTTTAATTTTGTGTCCCTTAATCCTTACCCATAGGCTCACAACTGTACCATTGCTAACAGCAAGCTCCATGCATTCCAAACTTTTTGCTACATACAATGTCACCCACCCACCTCGCCTGCCCTGTCTATCCCTCCTGAAGAGCCTGTAACCATCCATCATGGCACATCAGTCACAGAACACATCCCACTAAGTTTCACTAGTGCCAGTAATGTCTTGTCTTTGGGACTGGGCCAAGGATAGATGGGTTTGATTAGGTCTGGTTCTGGACTGAGTCACGCCTAACTGTGAGCTGCTGAATCCTTCATACCATGGCTAAGGAAGGTGAAACACCCACTAGCACTGACCTTTCTTTAGTTTGTGAGACATAACAGCCAGAGCTGGCAGGACTGCCGTTCATATTAGAAAATGTCAATAGATATCTTGCTGCTAGACTCAGAGTCTGTTTGTACAACCTTTAATCAGTATTAGTCATGACACAGGTGAATGCAGTATCTTTGGCACCCAGATTCAGAAGCTTTACTTTGAAAACATTACAACACAAATCATATATCTGAATGTTTATCATTCCAAACATGAGGCAACCATGCTTTGAAAATGTCAGAAGGATCTATATCTTGTTTTCATTCTTTCTGTCTCTTTGAAAATTCTAGCTGAAAAGATTTCACGTGGCTGATTTTGGGGGGGTATTTCATACACGTACAGAAACACAGCTGTTACATTTTTGGAAATAAACCCCTCTGTGTTTTCTGTTACTTTTGTCCTTATAAAGCTCATAAAATAGAAAAACATTCATTTCTTAAAAAGATTTTTGTTCCTGATGGGTCTGTTTTTCAGTCTTTTGGGACATCAGACAGATACTTCAGGTTTTACAGAAATTATTTTAAAAAAATAACAATGCTGCCTATAAAGGAAAAGTCCTACTTAAAACGTACACTGTGTATTGAAATACAGGTAGTTGTATTGCAGACAATGAATAGATTTAAATCAAATGTGTAGGTAAATACTGAAATTGTTGGTAAATACTGAAGAAATTGATATGTCTATTAGAAAATTAATTTAATACAATCATTATATAAAAAAGAGAGAATATTATGTTTCCATGTCTCTGCCAAAAGTTCATGATTTATTACTGCTTCTTTTCCAAACTCAGTTTGTATATTGAGGGATACTGGAGTGTAGAATTTTCTTAGGAGGTCTTGGAAATACTGTTTGCTTTCTTAAGAGCATAAACTGTGATATCTATAAGTTACGGATGGCAATAAGGGGATTTTTTTTTTCAGGAATCTAACATTCCTGAATCTAACACAGCTGTAGTTACTGTTACAGTCAGAAACTGGGAAGAAATTTGTGGGCCTGATGCTTATCTTGGTTCCTTCACTGATATCTGAGTAACACTCAGGGATTATAAACAGAACCAAATCCACTGTAAGAATATAATAAAAAACAGGAATTGAAAATATCTTCTTAGAAGATTTTCCTAAATTTTAACCACTGAGATTTCATATAAATTGTTTTTTGTTGTGCTTGTCATGCTGGTTTCCTTACTGAGTCATAGAGCCACAGTCAAACAAAGTGTAGTGCTCCTTTGATGAAGGAAGACTGGCAAAGAGGGGCAGGAAGATTTCAGTCAGAAAGGATGTGATTAGTTTCTTCTGACTTGGTGTTTGCAATGTGGATGTCTGCTTAGGAGCTTTTAATCAGTGGAGAGAAAGAGACAATGTTGTTCATCTGACTTATTTTAGATGTTTATTTTAGGATAAGATATATTGTTCCTTGGAAAACTCTGTTTCTCCCTATCAATTATGAAGCAAAGTTAGACAGTTATTTCAGAAGCACAAATATGTTATTGATGTCTGTGTTTTGTCAGAGATTCATCTGACATCATTCTACAGTGAACAGGAAGAGTAAAAAATTATTTTATTCTAATAAAACCTTATGTTCAGTGTTAGAGTAATATGACTCTCAGACTGATTATGGTAATTGAGATTGAGCCTTTTTGTACTGTTAAGCATGGTGGAAGAAAAGCAGCCTAAAACAATGCAGAAGAAAGTCTTGTGTAATATTCAGCATGCAATTCGTCCTACAAAACCAAAAAATGCTATCACCTGAGTGCACCTGGGAAGATTTTTTCTTGTGCCATCTCCACAGAGGTTTTCCCAGTTACAGGAATAAGATGGCTTCAAAGGGGATGATGAGGGAGTGGGGAGTCCATAAGCGATGATAACCCAGCTCACACATTACAGTGGTGTAGAAGAATGTTTTTTTCAATGTGCAATGCAGCATGGTGTAAAAATTCCTGTGATAAGTGTGTTTAGTTCAAGTTAGGTGACAGGCAGCGTGTGTCATGTCAGGCAGTGGCTTGTTTACACAGCTTTTACTCTAGGAAGCTAAGACAGCACTTCTTAGCGCTGCACTGCATGTATGTGCCAGCCTCAGTGTGGTTAGGTCAGGAATCTCTGCACTCTGAGTCACAGTGTCTTATAAATATAGTCCCAAAGTAGCAACAAATTGCTGTGATGCCTCATCTCCCAGCAGTGTTACAATTTGAAGTCCCAACTGCTTTACATCAATAAGGTACCCAGACTCAAAACTTGAAAAACACTGATTCTTATAAAACTCTATAAATGCACCTTCATAATTCTTTATTTCTAGTATAAATACATGCCAGAATAAGAGATCAAATTTTGTGGCCTGGAAAATTTTTGGCAGTCAAATTATATGGCTCCTCTCATAAGCAGATATCTATGAGAAATTCAGACATGATTTAAAGTACACTTGTTACGTATTTCTGTATTCAGAATAAAACTTGTTATTGCAGAGGAATTTTAATTTTTTTCATAAAAGTAAGAACAGAAGGGAAAATATTTTCTACATACCAAACTATATTGTGATTTTTATCAATGGATATATCATATATATTATATACAAAGTTTATACCATAATTATATGGATATGGTTATTTACTTACATGTGTTTGAATATCTCAGTGGAGATATTAAAAACCCAGCTGGATACGGTCCTGCACAACTTATTATAGCTGACCTTGCTTGAGCAAGGGGTTGAGCTAGATGATCTTGTCAGATTCCATCCAACCTGAAAAATTCTGTGATTATGTGATGCTAATGGGTCTAAAGAGATTTTAGGCAAAAGAGAACATTAGAAAAGCCAGCTTAAAATTTCATTGATTTTTCCATTATATTTTTTTTCTCTAAAGAATAATTCAGAAATATTACATAGAAGCAGAGTCAGGCAAAAACCCCTGCATAAAAAACTTCACTGAAAATCCAGATTTCATTATAAATCACAGATTTCCAATGTAAGACTTTGGATCAAATTTGCACTTTCATTTCAATTATAAACTTGAGTCAGAACTTTGTTTTACTCGACAGTCAAGATATATTCCCTTTTGAAACTCCATGATCTTTCTCAACCTTGGTGTTGTCCAGTTGTCACATTGCAATTCCTTTTATATGTTAGATCAAGTGAAAACCTTTGCAAAGATTACTGTGAAGACAAAACCCTAAAATACAGCCACAGATTGTATATATTCATACAAAAAAAAATCTGACAAGGTCTAGAAAGATATCAGTAATTAACAGTTTCACTGGAAGTTCTTTTGTAAAATTCACCAACAATGATAAGTGATAACCTCATCAGCCCCTACTTTTCTGATGGAACCATCCCCTCATCACTTCCCTGCTGGAGTTGTATGTCAATCAGTGGTGAGTCTCTGTGTGATTGTATGGAAGTTCCTCTTCTTTTCTGCTTTTGAATTCCAATAAGGAAACCAGACAAGTCAGTTACAGTTCGTTGTGGGTACTAGAGAAGGTGGGAACTGAAAAATTTGGTAGTTTAAAAGTATGCAACATCAGATAGTGGTGAACAGAGATAAGAGGGCAGTAGAACACTGCCCTTCTTCCAAACACACAAAGTTAGCTCATGGTAGGACTGCTGTCAGATCTGTGGCTGATGTACATCAACACAGCACTAGAAATTCAGCAGTTTCACTTATTGATACTGGATAAGGATATGTTCTGAAGGAGCAGTTTTTAACTCTGCAAAAGTTAACAAAGGCTAATTCCTGACTGAAGTATATTATTACAGCTCCTTATTAAGTGGTGGTTACTGCTTTTCATTAATAAATAAAAACATAGATTATCTGAGAAAGCAGTTACCTTAAGTGATTTCCATATGCAGTGCACAATCTAAAGGAATAAATGTGTGTTAACTCTACTGTTACTATTTGTAAACATTTTCCTAATTATTAGAGTTTCAATTTATTTCAGCTCTCATCATAAAGTTATATTTCAAGCTGAAGCTGAAATCTATGTGTGAGATTCACATAAATGCTTCGGTAGTCATAAATCACTAATTGTTTAGCATTATCATTGAATAGTATCTACAACATTAGAGATTCTCTGTGTTTGCTGGAACTAACCTTTTTATAACACTCAAATACATTCTTTAATAATGATCAGTGTACAGCATTGCTTGTTCTAATATCAACTTAAGATGAAAAAAACTCAAGATCATGGCATGTTAAATATAATCTCAGTAGAGCTGAAATACCCAGCATCCTAACTTAACTGCTATCATTAAAAACATCTACCTTTATTTGAAAAAACTCCCACACCACTACTCACTAATTCATACCTGCCTCCAGAAAAAAAATGACAAAACCATGTTTGAATACCATTCAAGAAGTATGAGAAGGACACTATTGTCTTTCCATGCATATCTTCTTCTTCTTGTTTTCTTTCAAGAAATGAAATTCCCAACTAAGTTCTTCATTTTCCAGGATCTTATAGACACTTTGTGAAATGTAGAACTATATATATACAAGGCAGGTATACAATTCAGCCAGGCAAGTCAAGGAGGTGCTGATTTCTTTAATTTCCTATGTACTATTGCAAACACTGAAGTCAAAGAACAAGATTTTAGCATTTGATGTAATTTTTCTTGGTAAGCAAGTGGGGTTTTTTTTGGGTTTGTTTTTTTTTTTTTTTAATGCGTGTACTGCTTTAGAATACATGTACCAAAAACAGCAGGAAAAACATCTCTTTCTTTCAGACTAAACATTTCTTTCTTTCCAGTACTTTGCAGATTTGTCCATTATGTATATATGAAGACTACAAGTCTGTCTAGAAATATATTTCAGTTGTAGTCTTTACCAATTATCCCATGAATATCTTCTCTGCTTTGTATGCTCTTTCTTAGTGCTGGGATGAAAAAAGCAGCTCTAAATGTGGTAACAAATTAACAGTTTGGAAAAATACTTTTCAGTGTTTTTAAGGTTAATGGGTGCAGATGAGAGTTGTAAAAGATGTTCTATTTCTTATCTCCAGTTTGTCAATTCCTGTCCACTCTAAAGATAATTCTATCGACAAAAGGTTAAGATAAAGAAAAAGATTTACTGCAGAAATACTCTGAATTAAATACTCTGAACTATGGCACCTGCAGGTATTTCTTGGTCTTAGACAGGATACCTTTGTTAAAGACTTTATCTACCATGCTCAAGAAAAACCCAGCAAAAGTTAGAGTTTATTTTGGAAACACAGTTTAAGTAAATATTTTTTTTATTTACTTATTTTCAAAGGAAACATTAAAATAATTGATAAGTCATATTTCTGTCCTCATTCTGGTTTAACTCTAATTAAGTGTAATATTTCTAATGAGTGATCATCTGAGAGGAAGCATAAGATCATAGAATTATAGAACATTTAGGGTTGGAAGGGACCTTAAAGATCAAGTTCCACCTCCCCTACCATGGGCAGGAACATCTCACTAGATCAGGTTACCCAAGGCCCCAGCCAACCTGGCCTTAAACACTTCCAGGAATGGGGCATTCATAACTTCCCTGGGCAACCTGTTCCTGTGTCTCACCACTCTCATGGTGAAGAAATTCTTCCTAATCTCTAGTCTAAATCTGCCCTTCTTCAGCTTATACCCATTCCCCCTCATCCTATCACCCCAAGACCTTATGAGTAATCCCTCTCCATCTTTCTTGTAGGCCCGTTTCAGGTACTGGAAGGTCGCTATAAGGTCTCCAGGCTGAACAAGCCCAACTCTCTCAGCCTGTCCTCATATGGGAGGTGCTCCAGCCCTCCTATCATCCTTGTAGCCCCCCTCTGGACCTGTTCCAACAGCTCCATATCCTTTTTACGTTGAGGATTCCAGAACTGGACACAATACTCCAGATGAGGTCTCACAAGAGAGGAATAGAGGGGCAGAATCACCTCCGTCAACCTGCTGGCCATGCTTCTTTTGATGCAGCCCAGGACACAGTTGGCCTTCTGGGCCAACCATATGTCCCTGCCCGTGGCAGTGGAGTTAGAAGTAGATGATCTTTACAGTCCCTTCCAACTCAAACTATTCTATGATTCTATGACTTGTACTCCCCCTAAAACACAAACAGAGACATTAAAAAAACAGTTTATGGTTCTCAGAAGCTCCTTTCATAACTTCAGCTCTCTATGCACTGTCCATATTAATGCTCAAGGCAGTTGACCTGTAAATGTGAGGAAGCAGCTGCACTGTTAGGAAATTATTTCTTCTGGAAAGAACTTTAGAACATAACAGTAATTTTGTTTGAGTCAAATATATACTTGATAGGGGATCTTTGCAGAACTATCACTTCTGTTCTCTTTTCTCATGGTCATTGTTCAGCCTACAAAGTGCATATACTGGGAGCTAAAATTTCTGATATGAGACTGTAAGTTCATTCATCACTGCGACAGAATATCACAATTTTAACTCAGTGAAACTAGTTTCTGCTTATTTCACAAAGAAAAGAGGCTTGTATATATGTGTATGAGTATATATGTTTAGAATATCTTGAAAATTGTAATATAAATTCAAACACAGATGAGAAACAATAAATTAATTTAAAGAAAGGCAGAGTTAGGTTGAAATGACCTAAGATTTTAGTTTATTAATATTCTTTAATGTATTGAAAATTGAGAACATTTCTTGCTTTCTGGTTTGTTTTTTTATGTTTTTTGCTTCCTTGCCAGTTGTCACTAGTTTCAGTGACAATAAAAACTGGGTACATTTTGGTATTTGGTCTAGCAATTGGTTTCACTTAGGAGATCATTCATTGTTCAATGTTTGTGCTTTTTTTCCTAGAGTTTGCAGTGCAGGAATATTTTGAGTGGAAAGGAAACCCACCCTTTATTTTTCCTATCCTGTTTATTCCCCAGGAAAACATTTAGTTTCTACGCAGTGTTTATACAAAACCCAATCATCTTGCTCTCGTTTTTAGCTTTCAGAATCTTCAGGTAATAATCAGATCATCTTCTTGTATTTTGCACTGAAGTAGCACCTCTAATTGGAAGACCTCCAAGACTTTGAAAATCCATCCACTAAATGTTTCTGTAGCTGGATTTTTCTGCATGTCAGTTTTAGGAATAAAAAAATAAAGTGTACCTCTTTTTCTGTCTCTTTTCTTATTCATCCCTTTGTGGGTTGATACAACAGGCCTTTAATCTTGTTAGCCTGTGTAAAAACAACAGTGAAAGCAGGAGATTATCTTCATCTGGTATACATATTTACTGTGGATCCTGGCTATTCAGTCAGGGTCCTGGCTTCATTGATTTTAATATATTAACTCTAATTTTGGCCTGAATGATATCAGTCTTTCATTACTTCTGCTGCTGAATTTGTAGTATGTGCACTTTGAATCCTGAAAATTATTGATTTGCATTAGAAACCTCAAAGTCCTAATACCTCCGCCCAGTTTTTGACCATAACAAAGTGGTAGTGTTTGTGTCAGCCTACTGCTTGGTGCTTGGTTTGCCCTGTGGTACAGGTCCTCCAGAATCAATGCTTAGCTCTAGCTGATCCACAGCCAGTGAAAAATTACTTCTTGAAACTGCATCTGCACTTGGAATAAATAAAGATTAGCTGCAAGTTACTGAGAACCAGATACCTTAATATTTTAAGCCCCTAAATTTGAAGCACTGGTGCTTGAAAATATTGTCTGTTATTGACAAAGATTAGTTAAGCTTCAATCACTTTCCTTCTCCTCTCACAAACATGGAATATTGAAATATTTTCTTCCAGATGAGTATGCAGGCATGCTGCTGGTTACTTGCTGAAAGACATGCAGAGCTGTTGAAAGGACCTGAAGCATAACGGAGTATTAAAATAGTGAGTATTCCAGGCTGTAGGGTTTCTTGCAGTACACTCAGAAACTCCATTTGAATTTAGCCATTGGCAAAAACATTTGCAGATGTGGAAATTACATTTTAATTAGTTTGTATGACTACATAAGGTAGGTTTGTTGCAGGAGTTACCATAATTACTAGCAGGAAAACTGAAATAATAATGGCCATATGGGTATTTTTCTGTAATTATCATTATTATCTAATCAGATTCTAAACACTGCCCTGGCTTCTGAACAATCAGAGATGACTTCTGGGGAGAGATTACTCTCTTGTTTTGAGATAAATGAATGGAACCATACTGAGGATATTCTTCCCTAGACCATTTTGATTAACAGCAGACACTGTTTTCATTAGTTCTTTGAGCAATTGATGTTTGAATAGAAAAGCCCATGACCGGTACTGCCCAACTTCTTTATTGCTGCTGCTCCTTTATGCTACTCAGTAAAACAGGAACAGCTGGTTCTTTCGGAGAGCAATCAGCTTCTCTGAACCATGCTGAACGGAGCCCAGGGAGATGTGGACTGCAATCACTTCTTTGGAACCTGGATTCTTAGGTGAGATAAGAAATCAGCTGAGCCCTCAATGTGGGCTAGGAAGGAAAAGGATGCTGCAGAGGGAGCTCGATGCACAGCATGTTGCCTCTCGATATACATATCCTGGAGATGACTCAGGCCCATGAAATTACCTGACAACTGCCGATATTGTGAGGATCATCCTTTAAAGCTCTGCTTCACTTTTTCCACCTGTCAGCTTCCTCTGAACATGATATGCCTGTAAGAAGAAATGTACCATCTCCCCAGAAACCAAATTAATACACAGCTTCTTTTGCCTTTGATGTAAAGATGTCACTATTACTCCAGAAAGTGCTATTTTCTAAAAGTAGTTTCAAATGCATGTTAAATTTTTGAGACGCCTTTTTGAAATAAGAGATGTAAAAATGAAAATTTTTATTTCTCTTCCCCTGATATTTGCTTATGCTTAAAATCCATCCTTTCTGATTTAAGTTTTATTCTTTTTTCATTATTGAAATAAATTCTGCCTTTTAAGTGAAACTTCTTCTTCAGTAAAAGCCTTGTATGGACCTGAGATTTTCTTTGTTTCATTGTGATCTGCTCCTTAGCTCTCCTCGGAAACTTTGCAGATTTGGATCAATATAAAAGAGCTGCCATGGAGACAGCATCTTACACTAGCTGCTGTTTCATAAATACGCAAAGAAGTGTAGCCTACTTTACTTTTTCTAAACTATACTAGCTTATAGGACAAGAGGTTGATTTCTTTTTTCATACCTTCAACATCTGTTCACTATTGCATCTCTGCCTTTTTTGTAGGCTGGGTTTCTTGCTGGGAATATGCCTGGGAGATCAAGGAGAAATTCACATCTGTTTTTTTTTTTCCTGGCAATGTACTTGTTTGAGAAACTAAGTGGAAATACACATCTGGGATTTTTCTAACTGGTCTTAATATATCTGCAAGTGTTTCCAACAAAGCAAGCCAAAAGAATAATTAAAAGGATGCTGCAAGGTGTAAAAAAAAAAGACCAATTAAACAAAAATATCCCCTCCCCTTCTGTTTCTAAGAAAGTTGGTTTTGGTTTTGGTTTAAATAGTTTTCATATGCAGCACTTGTGTTTACTTTCATCAGTATTGATGATGACTATTAACGTTCTTCATTCCTTTACTCAAAAATAAACAAAAAAACCTCTCCATATGTGTCTGCTTGTAATTTTTATTTTTTATACAAGTTATAAACATTGGTCTTCTGAAAAGAGAATACTTTCAGTAAGATTTCTGAATACACCGTTATTTAAGATTTGGCAAAATTGTAATTCAAATGTAAATGGAAAATTAATCTTCTTAATTACAAAGGGTTGTTCGAGATTGATAATTTTTTACACTTAGTTATCTGATGTGAAGAGTCGTAGCTACGAGCTTTACGTCAGTAGCTTCTGTGATGCAAGTTGTGGAGACCTGGGTCCTCCAAAATTAGGGTCATTTAGGTGGTGCTATTTCTGTTTAAAAGGCATAAAAGTTTCTGATGTAGAAACATAGGATCATAGAATGGTTTGGATCAGAAAGGAGCATGAAGGTCATCTAGTCCAACCCACCTGCAGTGAGAAGGGACATTGTCAACCTCAGATTAGTCAGAGTGCTATACAACCAGACCTGGAATATTTCCAGGGATGGGGCATCCACCACCTCTCTAAACAACCTGTTCCAGTGTTTCACTACACTCAGCAAAAAAAAAAATAAATTCTTCCTAATATCTAGTCTAAACTTCTCATTTATTTTAAAACCATTACCCCTTGTCTAATAGCTACAGGTCCTGCAAATAGTTTTTCCCTATCTTTCTTATAAGTCCCTTTTAAGTACTGAAACTCTGCAATAAGGTCTCCTCAGAGTCTTTTCTTCTCCAAGCTGAACAACCATAACTCTTTCAATCTTTCTTCACAGGGGAGGTATTCCAGACCTTTGATCATTTTGGTGGCCCTCCTCTGGACTCGCTCCAACAGGTCCATGTCTTTCCTGTGCTTAGGGGTCCAGAGCTGGATGCAGTATTTCATTTGTGGTCTCATCAGAGCAGAGTAAAGGAGCAGAATCACCTCCCTTGACTTGCTGGTAACAATTCATTTGGTGCAGCCCAGGACATGGTTAGCCTTCTGGGCTTCAAGTGCACATTCCACATGTTCCATGACTTAGTAACTTCAATGGAATTTTACAAGCAATAAAAATCTCCTCAGTGTGGTGAATGAGCTGAAACAGAAAACAAGATTATACATGTAAGCTTCAATGCTCTGAACCTTTACATACATATCATGAATATTTCCATCCACCTCTATGAGACCATGAAGATCCGATGAGTAAAGTTTTGCAGATCTCATGCTATACAACTGCAAACACACTTTCTAGATGCCCATTTATGTTTATTTACTTTCATTCCTTTTAAGATATTTCTAGAACTGTATTAATGTGACTTTAATCCTGCTCAAGCACATTAACTCATGCATTTATTCAAATGACTAAATATTATACAATTAATATATATGTCATTAAGTGTCACTATCCTCTGGTGTAATAGACCGTGATATTTTTAAAGTTGTATTTTTAGAGTTGTATTTTTAGAGTTGTATTTACGCACCCTTTCAATGTGAGACAAAAGCATAAAAAAAACCCCAATTATTTCATATAAGCAGGTGGTTCCTGAATTAAGGAGATACAGAAAAATATACAGACATAGGATAAATCTTCTAGAGATGACAGAAGACTCTTGCTATTAAACATTTACTGTGCATATGCTCACAATAATTTATATTTTGTGCCTATACTTTGGCATACAATAACAAGAAGTACATTGTGCCAAATGTAGATTATCTTCTTGCAAGAGGACTGCTTTACTAGACAAAATGGAAATTACAAATCACTGTACATAGTAAGAAGCTATGCAATTATTAGATCAGTTTTTATCTTCCACTGAAGTATAAATCCAGCATAGCTATATAAGACTGTAAGATGAAGGAAGTACCACAATGCACTAGCCAGCAAGAAACACCAAATACTATGATATCCTAGTATATTACCATTTCAAAATATTGGAAATGAACTTGGAAAAGAATCAATTCTATAGATCTCCCTAAGGGTCCAATTTACATATGCATACATTAGTTTCCATTCAGCATTTCTGTCAACTGACATACATGGAAGAAATTTTAATGTGTTTTCACAGTTTATAGGATGGACTTTGTCCAAGTCCTGCATGAAAATTCCCTGTAAGGAGATGAAGTGATTGATTAAAGGCTAACAAGAATCTTTGGCCTGTACAACTAGCTTAAAATTGTAAAAAAATCAGCTACTGCTGTTGAGTGAAGGGACATCCTCTTTATGAGGCTATGTTGTTGCTACAACATCCATGTCTGGATTCAACATGCATGATCACTGGCTTCTTGACCACGCTTCTCTCATTCAACCTTACTGGAATAAATCAGCAGTATACCACACTGTCTGTGGTTTGCATAAACAGATTACTCTCTTTCACTATCATATCATTAGTGTCGTGATAGAGGAATGAGAGTGAACCTCCGCTTTAACACAATACAGTCATAGAGATTTAAGCAATACTAACATAAATATTAAATATCTCACTAACTTAAAATACATTCTGGTTCATGACCTCATGTACTGAAAAGAATATTTTCTCACACTCCTATAATGAACTTCCCTTTTAGGAAAGGTCAAATTGAGGTCAAATTCTTCTTTTAATTTGATAATCCATTACCTATGTAATAAGTCACTTTCTTAATACCTGAAATAGATCTTTCTCAATTGAAAAATACAATGAAAGGCTCATGTGTCAAGATTAGGACAGGAAGGTCACTCACCAGTTAGTAGCATGGGCAAAATAGAATTAACTTGGGGTAATTAATGTAATTTATTGCCAATCAAAAGTCAGAGCAGGATAGTGAGATGTAAAATCAGATCTTAAAATAGTTTCCCCTCACCTCTTCTTTCCAAGCTCAACTTTACTTGTGATTTCTCTGTCTCCTTGACCCGATTATCTCAGGGGAGTGGATAATGGAGTTTCCAGTCAGTTCATCACATATTGTCTCTGCCTCTTTTTCCTCCTCACATTCTTCTCTGCTTCAGCATGGGGTCCTCCCACAGGAGAGAGTTCTCCATGAACTTCTCCATGAACTTCTCCAGTGTAGGCTGTAGGACTGCCTGTCTCACCATGGTCTTCATCATAGGCTGCAAGGGAATCTCTGCTCTGGCACCTGGAGCAACTACTCCACCTCCTACTTCATGGACCTTGGTGTCTGCAGCATGGTTTTCTTACATATTCTCACTCCTCTTTCCCATCTGTTGTTGCACAACAGTTTTTTCCTCTTGTTAATTATCTAGTCACAGAGGCACTATCACTGTCACTGATTGGCTCAGTTTTGGCCAGCAGTGAGTCTCTCTTGGAAATGGCTGGCACTGACTCTATAGGATGCCGGGGAAGTTTCTAGCGTCTTCTTACAGAAGCCACTCCTGTAACCCACCACTACCAAAACCTTGCCAAACAAATCCAATACAAAAAAAGCCCCAAAACCGAAACACCAAATATGAATTGGAAGGGAAATTCAAATAGAAAGAAAGAACTATTCAAAGAGCTCCATATTCTTATGGGATGCAGGGTGGGGGGCTGGGGGGGAAGGGGGAAGAGAGGGAGAAAAATAAAGAGATTTCAATCTTTCCCTGAATTCTGAAACAATTAATACTAGACATTGCAGACACAATGAAGTGTTTTTAATGAATCACACACATCAGAAGTAATTTAATTTAAAAAGATAATACTTAGACACTGCTAATATGTAATAGTAATGTAGTAATATAAAATAGTAATAGTAATAATGTAGGATGTATTCAGCCACTATAGGCTTGTTAATCTGACCTCAGCCATATGAAATACTTTAGAACAAATTATAAAAAAGTCATTAAGCTTCCTAAGAGAATAAAATTATGCACTAAAATGGATAACAGAAAAAATCAGGCATTATTTGAGATCTTTTATATTATACAGGAAAACCATGATCATTCTGAGGTCTTTAAGAAATAAGATAACTCAAGTATCATGTAGTTAGGAATATTGGCTACTCACCAGTCTCTAAAACTATTGATCTGATATTACTGACTGAAAAGGACTTTGGAAATTATTACAATAGCTGATAACAAGTTAAATATGAGGTTCCAAAATGTTAACCTGTGAAAAACAGAGTCTCAAAATATATCACAAATGGTATTTCTAGCATACATAGCAAAATGCATGTGTCATCACACCAGATGTTAACAAAACCTCTTATGGAAGAGTATGCTCAGTTATAGGTACCCTTTTGCAAGAAGTAAGACTCAAACTGGAAGATAATTTATTACAAATAGTTGAAAGGAAATCTGGAGTTATGGAAGTCAGAAGAATTTGAATTTTAGATAAAATAAGGATAAGAACAATATGACTGTTTATGACTATGTCAGTGTAGGTATATACTAGGAAGAGAGAAAATTAGAATATTATTCTAGTTCAGGAAAAAATTGTATGTAATCAAGTTGGATTAACTTAGGCAAATTTTGACTGGTATTTGTGAGACCATTCATTAACAGAGGTGCTGGAACAAGCTTTAGGTTAGAGGAAGGGGTGGACACATGACATATTAATTCAAGAGGGAACTTCCTGGTATTATAACAGCGATTGTGTCATAAAGTCACTTCATAAAGCAAAACAATATGTGACTGGAAAGAACATAGCTTCCAGGGAACTGGATATGCTCAGGATTTCTGAATCTCCTAATTCCTTTGCACGGTGGAAAAATCTCCTAATTGAGGGGAGTAAGATGACTTTTTTCCTTACACTTTCAGGATTGGCCCATGCTGGATAATGGCCTTCTGCCTCTCATCATTTGGATGGGTCATGTGGATGTGTATTTTAGATTTGAATATTCCAGTGTTCGGTCCTCTTGATGGCAGAAGTTTTAAACTTAACATAGAAGTTAAGAAAAGCAAATATCACTCCTACCTTCGGTAACAGTATAAAGGAAGATCCAAGTTTCTACAGGCCAGGCAGCCTTAAATCAGTCCCTGGAAAGGTGGTAGAACAACAAACCTGGAAATTATTTCCAGGCACATGAAAAGTAGGAAGGTGATTGGGAATAGTCAGGATGGATTTACAAAGGGGAGACTGTGCTTAACTAGCCTGACAGCCTTCTACAATGTGAGGACAAAATGTCAGGAAAAGAGTCAGTGGTCACAAATTAGAAGACATTAAATTCCACTTGAAAATAAGAAAAAACTTCTTTACGGTGAGGGTAGTCAAACACTGGAACAGGTTACCCACAGAGGTTGTGGAGTTTCCATTCTTAGAGAGATCCGAGGCTCAACTGGACATAGTGTTGGGCAACTTATTCTAGACGACCCTGCTTTGAGCAGAGGGCTTGGACTCTCCATATGTCCCTGCTAACATTAATGATTTTGTGATTTTGTGCAAACTTAGATTTGTTCAAACTTTCAGAAAAGTTCCAGAAAATGGCTTCAGAAGATGTGAAAGTTGCTGAATGTTAGAACATTATTATACGACAACATAGGACTTCTTCCTATTTTGTTTCAAGATTTTTTTTCTTTCTTTTCTTTAACAAATTGGAAAGACACATTCACAAATCCAGTAGTCAATGAGACAGGGAATTACATAATGAAATTATCTACAAGTTTGATCAACCATACACATTGAAGTAAATACACTGTATTTCTGTTTAATGGTATCATCAGAAAAGTGCATCAAACATATATATATGTAAAAGAAACTTATATCAAGCTTTTCACTGACATCCTGTAATGGCAGTACCTTCATCCTTCTTTATACACATTCATGTATGGTCACTGCTCAAACTTTATTCCTGTAACTGAAGTGAGTAGTAATATAAGTCAAAAAACTATGAATTCACTAAAGAATTAGACAGATTTAGGGGTAAATGATGGGAACATCTAGGCATGGAAGTTCAATGCAGTCTTTTGACTGCTTGAGTCTCCATTCTTTCATATTCTATCTGAAAATGGCAATACTAGATCTGAATGCTTTCATGAGGTGCATGCTTTCATGAGGTGCATGAAGAAAATAATCTATTATGTCTGCATTATAATAATGACTCTCCTAGGAAGGTGCCTAAGGAAATGCACAGTTTTTCTTCAGTAAAGAGCTTAGAGGTTGTGCTGTAAATAAGGCAAGAATTTAATTAAGAGGATAAAAAAAGACATTGATTAGTTGTGACCCATGGAGAAAACAGCACTCATCCTATGTATTGATTGGGGAGAGGGTCTAATGTTAAAAAAAAAACAAATCACAAAAGCAGTCAGTCATGTAATTAAAGATTGCATCATCATATGTGTACATAAATGCAAAATTGTAGTTGTTCTTATTATTATTTTGAATATTTTTGTTCTTTCAACCTAAACATTCATTATCATGATTTTATGGGGAAAAAAAGGAAGATTACATTTGCCAATCTGTAGATTCCTGCATTTTTTTACTTTTTACCATAACATAGGAGAAATAATTCACTCATGGGCCTCCAAAGCCTGAGAAAAGCAAAGGCTAAAGAAAGGTAGTAATTCTGAATAAGTTCAGACTATGAGTCATTTGCTCCTCCCTTCTTTTGAATCAGTAATGAAATACTAACCCTGGCACAAAGTCATGAGACACAATGGTTTGTAACTCAGTCTGCATATGATGAGAGGCTGGAAAGTGGCCTTGGTTGTTCATGTTTTGGGAAGGAGGGTGGTTATGGAGGTAGCTTTCAGCTATGTGGTGTGTTCTTTGAAGACCAAGACCTGCCAGCTGGCACACAAGGTACAGTAATCTCTTACTCCACAACTCCACCTTCAGTGAAAGATGATAAGTTTCAATTCACAGAGTAAGGTAAAATGCACATTAACATTGTATGAGATAGCTATGAAAGATCGAAGAGTTGAGGCCAACAGTGTATTCCACCTGTGGTGTGGAACACAGCAGGTTTCTTGTGCTCATGATAAACTTTAGTGGCAGGAATCCAAAAGAGATCCTTCAAGCCTGTGATGCTGAGCATTACAAAGCCTGAGCTATGGCACTCAGCTCTGCCAATAAAGTACACAGCAGTGACTGACATCCAGAGAAACCTAGATACAAAACACAAAGGAGTTAGGCATCGACTAGATTAGAATTTAGTACTTCCACAACAGTGAGTTTATTCTGGAAGCTGTGCATGCCGAAGATGTCATGAATACAAGTGAATGTTAGAACATTTCCAAAAGATACTCGATAGTTTCACCTCAGCTAAATGGTAATTGGGTGACACATCCTCAGATGATTTCATACACATACTGAAAATACGTGAAAAACTTACAGTTCCCTACTTTTATTAGAAGAGTCATATTTAGGATTAATTTCTGTAATTCTAAAACCAGAACTAGTTAACACAATATTTTCCAGACTTTTCTCTAAACATTTTAATTCAAAAACAGGACTCTTTTCTTGAAGATAAGCATGCATTTGTCCACAGATACCCTGAACGGAGTATATTGTTCATTGTTACCTGTAGTCTTATTGAAGTAGCTATATTCAGGCTGGTCCTGGGAACCTTTGTAATGAGTCTGCTCTTGTTCCAAATATACTCATTGATAGGCAGGTCTTGCCAGACTAACCTGATCGCCTTCTATGACAAGGTGATTCGGCTGCTGGATGAGGGAAAGGCTGTGCATGTGGTCTTCCTGGACTTCAGCAAAGCCTTTGACACAGTTTCTCACAGCATTCTGCTTGAGAAACTGTCAGCCTCTGGCCTGGACAGGCGCACACTCTCCTGGGTGGAAAACTGGTTGGATGGCCGGGCCCAGAGAGTGGTGGGAAATGGTGTGAAATCCAGCTGGAGGCCAGTGACAAGTGGGGTTCCCCAGGGCTCGGTGCTGGGTCCAGCCCTGTTCAATGTCTTCATCAATGATCTGGATGAAGCCATCGAGTGCACCCTTAGCAAGTTTGCGGACGACACTAAGCTGGGTGGAAGTGTTGATCTGCTGGAGGGTAGGGAGGCTCTGCAAAGGGATCTGAACAGGCTGGACCGCTGGGCAGAGTCCAATGGCATGAGGTTTAACAAGGCCAAATGCCGGGTCCTGCACTTGGGGCACAACAACCCTATGCAGTGCTACAGACTAGGAGAAGTCTGTCTAGAAAGCTGCCTGGAGGAGAGGGACCTGGGTGTGTTGGTTGACAACTGACTGAACATGAGCCAGCAGTATGCCCAGGTGGCCAAGAAGGCCAGTGGCATCTTGGCTTGTATCAGAAACGGCGTGACCAGCAGGTCCAGGGAGGTTTTCCTCCCTCTGTACTCGGCACTGGTGAGACCGCTCCTCGAATACTGTGTTCAGTTCTGGGCCCCTCACCATAAGAAGGATGTTGAGGCTCTGGAGAGAGTCCAGAGAAGAGCAACAAAGCTGGTGAAGGGGCTGGAGAACAGGCCTTATGAGGAACGGCTGAGAGAGCTGGGGTTGTTTAGCCTGGAGAAGAAGAGGCTGAGGGGAGACCTCATTGCTCTCTACAACTACCTGAAAGGACGTTGTAGAGAGGAGGGTGCTGGCCTCTTCTCCCAAGTGACAGGGGACAGGACAAGAGGGAATGGCCTCAAGCTCTGCCAGGGGAGGTTTAGGCTAGACATTAGGAAAAAATTCTTTACAGAAAGGGTCATTGGGCACTGGAACAGGCTGCCCAGGGAGGTGGTTGAGTCACCTTCCCTGGAGGTGTTTAAGGCACGGGTGGATGAGGTGCTGAGGGATATGGTTTAGTATTTGATGGGAACGGTTGGACTCGATGATCCAGTGGGTCTCTTCCAACCTGGTTATTCTGTGATTCTGTGATTCTGTTCAGTTCTCAAACACTGTTTTAAACAGTTTCCCCAGGGAAATTATTTCTGTTTCTCTGATCTGGACTTTCACTTCACAAGTTCATACTGAAGTTGATGCTACATTTTAGCATCATATCATAGCTACCTATTACTGTAGTAGAAGATGGGGAGAAGATTTATTATGATCCTTGGCTTTTATTTGCTCACCCTCACAAGCCTGGCATAAAAAAGGATCTGTTGAGATGAGCAGGACAGACTATACATAAATCTGGTTCATCTGCTGCTTGTAAGTAAGCAGAGTAATCTGGATTCTTGCACCAGAAGAGAATTATGACAGAAATTGGATATAAAAATCAGAAACAGTTGTTTTGACCTTTCGTTCAAGAGAAGTGAAGAGTCAGCTGGGGTCCCCACTGTATATTTGGAAATTACTTGCACTAAAGCGCTGAGCAGAAAAGATAAATGTGATTAAGTAGCATGAATAATAGGAATGAATGACAAGGTACAAAATAATAATGGTTAAGTGTCAGGCTATTTAACTTGGCAGCCATAGCATTTATGTTCAAGAGAACAGTAAGCAGTTCAAACCACTTGCTCTTGAGATTTTCTAAACACCAACTCCTACATAGTGAAGAGAGAAATAGCTTCAATAGTCCATATAGACAGTGAAAACAATATTTCATTAATAATAAGCACTAAAAAAGAGGAAAATAATATACTAAACATCCCCCTCCCCTACCCCCAAAAAGCACCAGCTGGAAGGAAGGCAAAGTAAATGTCTCTTGTTACGGAATTGCCCAGGGTAATTTTAGATACAAGTAATTTATACTTGGCAGGAAACCTTTTAGTAGGACTATAGAGGAAGGGTTAAACCAAGATAATGCATTTCTTTTAGTGATGTTATATTTATAGCTACAAGAATAGTTGCTTGGAAGAATCACAATAGGGGAAATCAGAAGAAGAACATGTGTTTCAACTGAACTTAACTTGCTGATTACAGACCAACAGGTCAGCCAGATAAATCAGAAAAAGTTTAGAAAACCAGGAAGAAGTGAATAGATTACAGACATGTTTCTTGTATTAAAAGCATTTTTAAAAATTTGAAATAACCTTCAGTGCTTTTTTTTTTGAATGCTTTCTTGAACACAGTTTCCTGAGCCAGTTTAATGAACTACATGCAGTAGTGCCTTTCATTGTATCACAGGAAACTTGATTTCAAAAAGCTCTCCGATCAAGTAGTTCTGGGTATTTCGGAGAAGTATAGAAATGGCACAGACAGCTTCATTTTTAGACAGAGAAGTAATAGATCTTGCACTCCCTTCTGAACCTTATTGATATGCTGAATTTATTGCCTTATTCTAGTCCCTTTTCAATTCATTCACTGTAAAATTCAACTCCAAGAAGAGAATCATCTTGTTAGTAACACAGGATGCTATGTTTTTGATTAACATGCCAGGTAGGAGACAGAAATGATAAAATATATTCTTACCCCACTCAAGTTTAGTCACAAATAAGAAAAGATTCTTTTTATTATTTCATAGGAAGTAGGTCTAGGTTCACATATATCTTATGTACTCTCATGCCATCAAAAAAGTTTTTTTTCATTTCAGTATGAAATGGACATGCTAATCTAAAATTTCGTTGTCACTTCCCCTTATGGTGATTAATCTGATGATGCCTGTGTCATAAAGCATCTAAGTTGTGACCCCTGGACTGCAGAAATGCTTAAAGAAAAGCCATTGTCTGGAAATCTTCCCTAAGAAAATACATTTTACATGGGGTATTTTAAAATAGTTATTTACAGAAAAAAAAATTTTTTTAGGAAAAAATGGATGAAAAGGCAAACAACATTCATTATTAATCATTGATACAGATAAAGAAGATAAAGAGCATAGTAACTCTCTTAATTCTATTTCAATTTATTTAAATGGAACTAAGTCACCTAACTTGCTTAGGAAATTTTTGCATAAAGCATTGGTCTGCTTTTCTAGGCATCCTTATTGATACCCATAAAGTATTTATCCATCCTAGGAAGCAGCACATGAGCTGGACAGCTGCCTCAGTTGATGAGAATACTACTAAATTTCCAGCTTAAACAAGGAGCAGATTTTCTTTGCAGCACAAGCATCTTCATTATGTCTGTCAGCTAATGCGATGATAGAGTGCATTTATTTTCAGCAGTGAAAGCAAAGATTCAGAAACTACTTATGGTATGAATGAAATGGTGATCACATTGTTTTCTATAAGCCATTTATTCATGTATTCCAACTATTTTCTAGCTTGTCATATACAGAAATGTCTGCTGCATAAAACACAATGAACTGATTGCTAGGAATCCTACACAGTAGAAAGCTGTGTGATGAAGGAATTGGGAGAGGGAATATGAATATGTGTGATACCTCCAATCCTTATGCATAGATCAATTCAACACATAAAAACATTTAAAATTTGTATAAAATTCTTACATTGCCAAATTTTAATGTAAAATGACTAATTGAAATTATACAAATGTAAAAACGGGTGCATAGAAGGCTCTCTTGAATTATAAAGAAGCTCTGCTTTACAGCGTGTTTCACTGGGACATGACTGGACAAATATAGTAAGTTTAAGAACTTTTAAAACATCTCTTTCTATCCATCAGCTCTGCAGAGGCAAGACATCCAGAAGGCACTTGAAAAACATCATGATGGATCAGGTCTTTAAAATGTGGTATTCATCACATTATCAGATATAGCAAGTTTTGCCAACACCTGGTAATCAACAAATTATTCTTTCAGTAGAGTCATTAAATGGACTAAATCAAAACTGTAGGACACTTTTTAACAATGTCTTCAGCTGAGGGGAATGTCATTTTTTTTCTTCCAGAGTTTAGAAATCATAGCACACAAAAGCACCAGAATATTAGTTTTGAAAGATAATGCTTAAAAAGCGTTATTTACTAGAATAGTTTACTGAAGAGAAAATAAAATTTCAGGGGAAAAAAGTGGTTAATACAGGAAAGTCTTTCAGGCAAATATTTCTGAACACACAGATAAGAAGTTTATGCTAGTTTACATTTCTGCTCCTTGAAAAAAATGTTCCTTGTCCCTTTAAAATATTCTTATTAATTTTCCTACAGTAATATATTTGAACATAGTATTTTGTGATAGTATTTATTGTAGTAGTCATATAGTGTTTAAAAGAATACTTAAGGGCATGACTACTGGGTATTGTGGATTTTCCCAGTATCTCATAATTGGATGTGAATTTCAGCACTCAGAACTTTATCAAAATACCAATTTTCCATCACAGAAAAATAATTGCTGCTGTTGAGTAATATGTTGCACTCAGTTTGTAGACACAGTACAGACAACAATCTGATTTCCATTGCATAAGTCTGGTTAGAGCCCATTTCAGGAGACCATAAGAGCAGGGTGAGCTCCCAGAAGGTCGCATACAATTTAAAGCATCCAGTATGTAGGTTTTAGAAGGCAGGTGACTCCATGCAAGCTTCTCTATGCTGTCTGCAAGTCTAGTACTTTCTCTGAACCGAGCAAATTTAAAAGAAGTAATGTAAGAGGCAAAAGAAAAACTCTCTGTAATATGTACAGTGTGCTTATATTTTAGGGAAAGTAATTGGGAATAATATTCATTAATACTTGTTGACCCAGGCAAATTAGTTTTACATGTTTAAAAGGCATTTGAGGACTCCAAATAAAATTATTACAATTAATTGTATGACTCAATGCTTACTTACAAGACTAAAGCTTTTATACCCCTGTATAAAAGGAAAGTTCTACTGTCCTCAGTGATATATTAAAAGGTAGCCTCTAGCAGGGATTTTAGCCTTCTTTTTTAGTTCCTGAAAGTATGTTTTATTACAGTCTTTCTCCTTGTAAGGTTTCCTAACAGGAATACCTAAGTCCCAACTGACTTGCATTACTGGTTTTGATGAAAAGCTATCAGTGTCTATCATAGCCACATCTCCTTCATATTTCAGCTTTGGAAACAAATATAGCAGAAATTACAGAAAAAGTCATGGTAACCTACAGTTAAAATTTGAATACACTGGAATCTGGAATCTGAAACAGGATAAGTTTGGCCCCAAAACAGAAAAATTGAGGTAATCTACATTGACATCTTGCTGTAGCTGTTGACCTTTGCTATTCATTCTGTTTAGAGATTACAGTAACTGGAATACTCTATTACACATAATAGAAGTTGTGCTATTCCATACTTCAATGTTAATCTGAGGTTTTCTTAATTTGCTTTTTAAATTGACATACTTGTTTTGAGGACTGTTTGAGGACTCCATATAATAAAATTCTATTTCCTTAATATGTCAGCAGCCATTACATTTCTATTTCTCTTCCCTTCCAACTACCTATGCTGGAACTGAAACCAGCTGAATAATTCACATACTTAAATTTCTAACTATAAAGTGGTTTAGTTTAACATAGGCACCCTTTATAGACAAGTCAAAAAGATTCAACCCTAAATGCCAGTTCTCTCAGCAGATTATTAAATGAAATTAGATGCAAAGATATCTAAACTTCTGAGGTCTAACACTGCATAAATTGCATTTTACGCTAAGGCTCTGGGAAAGAAATTGAGCTAAAAAAGAAATAATAAAATTAGCAATACAGTAAGAAAAAACATTAATCAGATACTGTCAAATCATATCATCATACATCTTAATTCAGTTATTTAAATAAAGTTTATAAATTCAGCTCAAGGAAGCATATTAGAAACAGAATACATCTATGTTCTTTTAAGTACACTGTTATTACGATTAGAATATTAGGCGCATTTAATTTTTCTTCTTGACAGAATATGTGTACAGGATTATTTTTGATAGTCTAGAAGAAATATTTCCTTTTGCAAAAGAATAAGGAAAGCTACTGGGTCTAGAAAACATGGAGAGGACACACAGATTTGAAACTAAATGCTTCTATCTCTCTCCTGGTAATTAAAATGAGAAGATAATTAGATGTATAAATATTTTATTCTGAATTGGATACAGTGACAAAAAGCCTTGCCACCAATTTCAAATGAGCTTGGTAACACATTCTATAGGAAATTATGTTTTAATTTGTATAGTTGCTCAGGAAATTTACACAGATTACTAATTCTCAAGATGTTAACTAATAATTTTCAAGATTAAGAATTCCCTACTTCCCTCATATTGTACTACTCCTCAGCTGGAAGAATTGCATCTCTCTCTGCAGCATCTGGTGCTAATTGTTGCTAGACAGAATATTGAACTGATAGAGCACTGGTTTGTTTTGAAGTAACCACCAATACGTTTAGGTACCAGTGGCTAAAATACACATGTAGTCAAATCAAGAAATAGCTTAAGGAAAAGATTACCAATTTCTAACTGAAATGAACTTACTGCAAAAAGACAGTTTAAATGAGTGTTCATATGCTGTGTTGCCTGCTAGTCTCTAAACTAATTGAGAAGTGAGAATGGTTTGATGTGTTACTTAGATAAAGAGAGCAGGTACAGTAACAATTGATACTGTGATACTGCAGTATGTTTATTTGTTTTCTGTGGATCATTAAAATCACAATATAGCACCTGGTGTTCATTTCAATCAAGACTGAAAATTCTCCACCTAACCTGTTTGCTATTTCATTTTTACAGTCCACTGACTCTTCAGTTCTAAAAGATCAATCACTGAGGTATTGATTTAAAAGAGGTATGAAAATCAAAGCCGAATGAACACATCTGACTTGTTCATAATGCATGGTCAGCTTTGGGGAAGAGAAATTGTGGAATAACATGGTGGTGGAGAAACAGTTAGACTGTGACTTGAATAAAGCAGATTATGCTGGCAACAAATCAATGGTAGAGCAGTGTGTTCTATTTCATGCCTTTTGCAATAGACAGAAGCAGAAAGGTAGTGTGGAAGATATAGTCCCATCAACATTTCGTTTTCTAAGCTGGGCAGGAGAATAAAAATGCATGCAGGTTCTGAAAGAAAATGACATCTTTAGATATGGAGCTACAGTAGTTATCTCTCTTCAAATCCAAGTTTTGTTCAGAATTGTACACGGCTGCCCACTACATTTCATGAAGATGTATTTTTTCTGCAGGAAAACAGTATAAGTGGTAAAATAGTTGCCAGAATTAATTACCTACAGAAAACTAGAAATTGCCTACTTCAATAAGAAAATACATTTCTTTATTAAACTCGAAAAAAGTCAGACATTAATCTTTATTATATTTCCTCTCTCTTTCTTTACTGCCACCCTTCCACTTTAAATTTTTTTACCAAGATAAGCTTTGGGCAGGATTTTTTGTGGAAATGAAGAGATGAATTTGAAATGAGGTAACAAAACCTGAACATAACAGCTTGGGAAACATGATCCATTCCCGCCTTAAAGACAGCTTTGTTCATTCCAGCTCCAAAAGTGTGGTGAAATGAGACAAAAGAAGACCATGTGTGTTCTGACTGAAAGAAGAAAAATTAAAATTTTATCTGATTTAAGTTTGTGGCTGCCCCTTTAAAATTACTGCATATGAAGTAATTAAATATGTAGGGCTATGACAAAGAGCACAGCTGCTGTAAGTGATATAAATTTATTATTTAAAGCATAATAACCTGAATAGAGAGATAAACCATTCTGTGTACTGATGTGGTTTTTTTGCACAGCCAAGTTTTTGCAAAGAAATTAGTGACAATTGGTAATTAATGTACCAAATAGCCTGAGAAATGTTCAAAGATCTCATTTTTTGTATTTCTTTATTTACCTTGGTAAATGAAAAAAAAAGGATCCTATAAAATTTCTAAGATAAAAAGTATTTCAGATATCAAACAAAGGAATCAACAATTACCTAAAATCCTGTGTACTCCAAGGATTTAGTTAAAAGAAATAGTGGGCATATGGGAAAATTTCGTTGCAACAATGAATCTGAAATGAGCTTACAGAATCTTTACTAAAACATGCTTTAGAGACAAAGAGAAGAACAACAAAAAATGTAAAGAATAAAACACTCAAGAAATTTCTGGTTTGTGCGTTTTAGGGACTGGATGTTTCTCTTTTTTTTTTTTTTCCTCTCTGTGTGTGTGTGTGTGTATTTGTTTTTTTTCCCTCAAGCAGGAGAAAATGAAGTAAAATTTCTCAATTAGTAGAAATAGTGGTTGGGAATGGAAAGCTTGGCACACCATCTAATTTTATTCTGACCCAAAGGCAGTGACATCTGGAGAATATCTTTAGTATCAGAGACATTTTCTCTCAGAGAATTATAACTTTGAACACAAAAGGAACAATCCTTAACTGGCATAAAGCTCCACTTCAGCTGAAGTGATGGGAATTAGGTGTGTGACATTCATTTTATCTTTTAAAAAGCTTGGTCATCAGTATTTATCCAAGATTCTAGAAAATGCAATACTTAATGTTGTCTTTTCAAAAATACAAGGCAAAAGTTTAAAACTTTGTTATGTTTTAGTTCTTGTTTTTGGCAATAAATTCTGATTTATTGTCTATAACAAAAATAAAAGAATTCCCACTATATTATAGGCATTTTTACTTACATTCCCACATAACATAACGGGGGGAAGTTCACTTACAAGCAATGTATAAATCAAATAAAATAATTTAGAAGTCCTGCCTTTCAGGAACTTGAGTTGTACTTCTCTAAACATAAATTTCTTGAAGGGAAAGCAAAAAGCTATTCCTATAAAATTAAGGCTTTTCAGTTCAAATGGAAGAGAAATCCCAAAGGCAAAGATATTTTCTTGAGTCAATTCCTCTACAGCTCTGCTATAGATCAGGAATAATCTCTGTTTGAACATACCTACTATCACAAATCGGTATTATACAGTAAAACAATCTTTCAGGGTAGCATTCATAGCTTTTAGAATAATCATATTCTCATGTAATTAGTAAGAAACATGCTTATCACTGTCATGGTCATTTTGCTGATATTATTTTTTAGCTATAATTTGTCAAACCTTTCAGGTTCTCTGCAGGGATAGGTATTTCTCCTATAAAGCAGCAAATGGATTTCTAAAGGTACATAAATTAAATAAATAATAATTTAAAAAAAACTAAGCACAAGCAAATTTAAAAAGCATAATATTTGAGTTGCCAAAGTCAAACTAAAGGAAATTAACAAACCTAAAATAAAAAAAAAACTTTCAATAACAAAACAAAACAAACAAAAACCAAAACGCAATCCAAGTCCTCTTGATAGTATTCTCTTTGCACATAGCAAGAAGAGAGATTCAGGGAAACTGCTACTCTTTACTAGAATCAATTGGCAAATGCATATTTCCTGTCATGTGATGGAGCATATCTGTGTGACTTCAAAGTACCGTTCCCTCTCTCACTTCAAGACCTGAGATCATACCTTCAGACTTTCATTCCCATACTTCCAAATACTCTCTTCCTTGCGGATGGATAGCACATCAGTACATTGGATGACACAGGGAATGGCTATTTACTAATTTTTTTTATTATCCAGATGCTATATCCAGTGCAGAATTATTCATTTCCTTTATAGTTTTACCAATTCTTATTTCTTGACAAACACCTATATATGACCTTTTGTGGCACTTTCCTGGAAACCAAGGATTCTCAAAGTAATTATACTTTCTAGCACTTCATAGAATCACAGACTTCCCATCGCTGCTACTTCCTGTTGCAAGTCCACAAAACCTATGCAAATACATGGAAGTCTCGACTAATGTAAGAACAGCTTCCATTACCATACCGTCCTAGATAAACTTCCATGTGACTATGTGTGAAGTACAGGAAGACACATGCTGTTGCCAGAGCTTATAAAATAATAAATAAATACATAATCAAGTAACCTGAGGCAGCTTGAGGTTTGGCAAAGCTATAAGCAACTGAAAAGAGAGTTTTGTAGTGGAAATGGGTCAAAAATAAGTGTAGACACCACTACCTGGGTCACCTACAAGAATAAGAACACAAATGAAAGTTGTTACTTCAACTTCCATCTAGAAATCATTCCTTAGTGACTAATATTGTATAACACTGCTTATTATTTTTCTTAACATAAAACTCAGTATAATGATCTGGCTGACATAGTCGGTGTAATTAAATGTGCCAGTTTGCAAGGGCTGTCAATGAATAAGCCCTATACTTGCTCAGAGGTCCATACTAGAATTTGAAACAGGGCACACACAGCCTTAACCTGAGAAGTGCAAGCTACACAGAAATGAAATCATACTTTGGTAGCATGTGGGAAAATGTGCCATTCTTCAGGAAATTTTTGTGGCTATAATGTCTTCTCTTCCCCCTGCTTCTATAAATCATGACCTATATATTGTTCTATGAGAACTAGATAAGGCAGAAGAAACTCTTGAACTGATTTTCCTGAGACGTATGTGAACCCCAGGTGATTACAGCAACAGAAGTAAGAATTCCCCATTGGTCCTGTCGGATCTTTGAAAGTAATAACACTGATATTGTGATAGAGGTGTTGAGTTATTTTTACATTTAGACTGTTGCCATGCTTTTAAATAATAAATATGACCACTATGGACTTTGGATAAGCTAATTAACTTACAATGAACATTACAGAATAGATAATAATTGTCTCATAGCAGTTCTGAAAGTCTCTTAATAATTTCTATCTTGTTCTATCATTGCAACAACTTCCACCATATTTATTTACCACACATTTTTCCCCCAGGTACATGCTTATATGATAATTTCTGCAGTTTACATCATATTCATAACTGCATGAATCATATTGAAAAATTAAGAAGTTCTGCAACATTTTTTTTACTATTTAGCATTTTTACTGTTAAAGAAATATTTTCTTATTTATTACATGTAGAAAAAAGGATACTTAAATACCTTCAAATGATACTGTAATGGAGCTAATTTAGAAAATATACATAAAGATAATGCTACACTCAAAAAGCTTGATCCAACAATCACCTGGATCCTTTATCTATTATTCCTTTTGTGTATTCTTTAGTCTATATCTGATTGCATTTACTTTTACTGGCTATTTTACTGTCTAGTACATTCAGGGCAACAGAGAAAAAGGGTGAAGAAAAAGGGTTCAGAGGGACTTTACCTATTAGCAAATGGTTTCTGCCTGCTTTTCCTGCTGACAGTAGCCATCAGTAGAGAAAAGAGTGCTAAGAATAGCACTGAAGTCATTGCAAGTTATACTTCTCAAACTTGTAATTGAGAAATAAATTGGCTATAATTTGAATTTAATGCAGTACCTAAATAACATGTAACTACTTTGAATTTCAAGGATATCCCTGTTGGGGTCATGAAGGTGTAAATATTTATCACATGAACACAAAAAGCTAATCTTTGGAAGAAATAAAAGAATTTTCAAGATTTCATATTTCTGAGTAAGGCAGTCTAACCACTGTGGGAGTGAGAGAGAAGTGCAAAGCAGAGAGGAAAATGCACTTGGGAGGCAGAAGCAGACTGAATGAGATGAGAGGAGAATGTAAAAGTGAGACAGAATTGAAGAGGAGAAAAGAGAAATTCATTGCCTGGTGAGACAGAAATAGTCAAGGTTTCAGATAAGGAAGGCCTTGTGGCATAACACTTTGCGCCACATTCGCTGAACTCTTAAAATTCTCTTTTCCGAAGCTCAGTCTGCCCACACAAAAGATAAGGGAGTGAGGGACAAGTGTGCAAAAGTCCATTAGGAGTGGAAAGGCAGTCAAAATGGTTTTGAAAAAAAAACTTATTAAAATCTCAACACATTCTGAATTTGCTGGTTTGAACCTTTTCCTGAAGGCATGCGGCTAAGTGCTTTCTTCTACAAGATAATATAGGTAATATTTCTACCAAAAACCAGCTAAACAGAAGGCTGTTATGCAAGTGAGAACATTCAACCACTACAGCCTGCAAAACTTAACTGCTCTATTCATACAGCTCTGAGCAATCCAGCTACTCTGCTCTCCACTGAAAAGACCTCAGCAGAAGAGAGGATTCAGTCCAATGTGTATTCTGAATGGTTACTACCTGGAGACTTACATGATGTGGAAGCCTAGAAACCTGTGACTTCTGGCAATAGAAGGGAGGCTCCTTCTTTTTCTACTGATCTGCATCACAGAAACAGATACACATGCTGACACTGAGAGGAAGCAGTAGGTAGCAGAGGTGGGGACTCCTTTCTGCAGGGAGTGGAGACAGTGCCAACATGTCTTTTAAATGCCTCCACAGGTGGTGACTCAACACCTTCCCCCGGCAGCTTGTTCCAATACTTGACCATCCACAGTTTCAGTACAGACTGAGGGATGATGAGCTTGAGAGCAGCCCTGCAGAGAAGGACTTGGAGGTGCTGGTTGATGAGAGGCTTGTTATGAACCAGAAATCTGTATTTGCAGCCCAGAGGGCGAACTGTATCCTGGGCTGCACCAAAAGAAGCATGATCAACAGGTTGAGGAAGGTGATTCTCCCACTCTTCTCTCATGAGACTCCACTGGAGTACTGCGTCCATTTCTGGAACCCCCAATATAAGAAGAACACGGAACTGTTGGAACAGGTCCAGAGGATGACCATGAAGATAATAAGTGAAATGGAGCACCTCTGTTATGAGGATAGGCTGAGAGAGTTAGCGTTGCTCGGCCTGGAGAAGAGACGGCTCTGGGGAGACCTTATTGTGGCCTTCCAGTACTTGAAGGAGGCCTAAAAGAATGCTGGGAAGAGACTTTTTACAAAAGCATGTAGTGATAGGACAAGGGGGAATGTCTTTAAATTGGAAGGGGGAAGATTTAGATAAGACATTAGGAAGAAAATCTTCACAATGAAAGTGGTGAGGAACAGGTTGCTAGGCGAAGTTGTGGATGCCTCCTCCCTAGAAGTTCAAAGCCAGATTGGATGGGGTCTTGAGCACCTTGATCTAGTGGGAGGTATACCTGCCCACTGCATGGGAGTTAGAACTAGATGATCTTGAAGGTCCCTTCCAACCTAAACCATTCTATGATTCTATGATTCTATGATTCTATGATTCTATGATTCTATGATTCTATGATTCTATGATTCTATGATTCTATGACTGCTGAAGCCCATCCTGACTTCAGACTATGCGCTTTTCCTTTTCATTCATATAAGCACCAAAGATACTTCTCTGAGTACATCACGAGTGGATACGGAGCCCTGGGGACTAGGCAAAGGGCATCAAAGCCTAAATATGGTTTTCTCTAGTCTGTTGGAATAGGGAAAGGTCTGGTTTAATAGGCGTGTTACTATTGTGTTGATGGTTGGACTTGATTATCTTTGAGATTTTCCCAACCTTAACGATTCTATGATCCTATGATTCTATGCCTCATGACGTTCCATGTGTGTCTGACACTGTAGACAGCACTTTGTTTTTTATGACTACAGGATACTTTATGAGGATTTGGGAGTAGTGGAAAGGGATAGGATACACTTGATAAAGTAAGGAAAAAACATCTGTGCAAACATACATACTTACTGTGCTGAGAATGTCATTAGACTAAGTTCTGTGGAGGATGGTGACCAGAGGCTCAAGCTGAGGCAGGAAAAGCAGTGACAAGGTGTGTGGAAGAAGAGTGTGATGGACACAGCCCTCGCATTTTCCTTCTGAAAGCAGTGTGACTGGGTGTCTAGCTTAAATGCCTGTATGCAACACATGAAGCATGGGGAACAAATAGGAATTAGAAGTCTATGCACAGTGGCAGAAGTATAATCCTACTGGACCTAGAGAGATATGTTGGAATACCTGGCATGACTGGAATGTTGCATTGGACAGATAGAAGGACAGGTCCTGGCCAGTAAAGTCCTAGTTCTGCCAGCTGCGCTACCACACTTGGCTCCTAGCTCCCTCTCCCTTAGGGAGCAACAACTGTCTTGGTGGCTTTCTGACAGACATTGGCATGAACAAGATTTAAGGTAAAAAAGGGAAGAACGAGAAAGGGCAGAGTAATGAAAAATGAGATGTTGGTACGGAGAGAGAATAAGGAAAGAAATTAAGAGTGAAAAGAGGAAAGTTTCAGAAAATAAATAAGCAAAAGGAGATACTAGAAGTTTTCATTGTTTGATTTAGCACATCTTTATATATCTCAGAATTTGTTAATAAACTGCTGATTTGAGGACAGAGCAGCAGGGCTGGAAGCTGGAGATATATTTCTTAGCTAGTGAACACCTCATTCTAATCTTCAAAAAATATGGTTGAATGGAAGAGTCAGTTTTGTGCACTTTTAAATATAATTTCTCGTATAAATAAAAATAATGTTTGAATTTACATCTGAATTTGCTTTTCATTTATGCTCAAACTTAGTTTTTTGTATAAGCTGTGAACACATATTTCTTTACTTCTCATATGGCAGCATGTTAGCAATTTCTCTTCGTTTTTTAATTGTGTAAGAGGATAGATCCTGTCTAAATGAAAATATGTTTTTTAAAAGGACACCATGGCTTTTATTGGTAAGATATATAAGCAAAATGGATATTCAGGGTGTCAAATTATTACACATAGACTTGTAGTAATATTTGATTATGAATCTTCGCCCCTATAAATCAAATTCCCTGTACAGTTAACCATGTGTACAGTTACAAATATACAGTCTGGCTTGACTTTGTAATGATAGAATCATTATTTCTTTATCCAGAATTTCAAGTTGTATGTATTTATTCTGAAAAGGCAAGAACTGTACAAGGCATCTAGCTTAGACTATTTGAAGGGTATCAGCTGTTTAAATGACATTTTCACCTTCAGCAAATACATCTTTGCCTGCTAGAGATGGTGACACTATCATGCATCTGGCAATCTATGATACAGTCATGTCACAAATAGGTGTCAATTCTCATTACATTCTCAAGTATAAATTCCATTTATCAGTTCCCACATAGTTGCAGATGTTTTAACAATCCCATTTTACCACGATTACACCAAGGCTCAACCTTAAATGCTTTATGATATATTTGTAGAAGCTACTGTAGATGCACCAGATTTGGGAGAATTATGTGTAATTTGTAGCCACATGGGAATTTTTACTTCCAAAGATTATTGAATATATTAGTAATTTATTGTCTGTCTACCTTGACAAATAAGAGAAGTTATTTGTAGTTTTGTTTCTTCAGTCTGGTTTATAGTATTACAATGAAATTACTTGTTATTTGAAACTCAGACTTAAATTCTATTTTCTGAAACATTTTTGGGGGTACTATAGATCATGCAACTCACGCTCTGATATTTAACAAAGTTCTTGGGATTTGGTATTAGTCAGGACTTATGTGACTTACTAGAAACAGGTTTTTAAAATAAATCTTCCAAAAATTAATACTTGTGATGGGAGTTTGTACTTATAACTTTTAAATTCAGAACCATATTACTATAAGAAAAATCACCATCTGTTAAATACGTCCATGCTACCTTTCTGTTTTCTAAATAAATTATTTCTATTTCTGTTTTCTAAATAAATTATTTTTAATGCAAAGTTAGCTTCTATATTTCTTAGCTAAGTGATTTTGAGAGCTCCTCCATGCTGTAACACACTATCAGATAGAAACAATCCAGACAATGGTCCACTATATTTCTAAAATATCTCATATCTCATTTTACCACCATTGTACACTAATTTCAGAGAGTCCGGTCCTATCTAACATCTGACAATTGCAAAGCAGCCAATAATATATAAAAACCTGAAAATAAACATAATATATAGTAGTTATCAGTGACAATATTAGAAAAATAAATGATGACTTTATTTAGTGTGATAGATCTCTGACAAGTGCCACATGTTTATACTGGTGTAACAGAGAGACTAAAAAGCAAATCTGAAAAAGAAAAATAGATTTTTACCACATTGGTCATAGTTAGTTCTTCCAGCAATCACTCTGCAGGGTAATTCTGTTTCCTGTTAATGTTAACTTACGTGCAAAAACATTTTCATCTCAATAATTTATATTCCTGTCTTTTATGGCATGGTGAATTTATCTTGGTATATTTCTAGCCTCTAACACTAATTTGTATTTAATAAAATACACAGTTTTACAATATGCTAATTTTAGAGCATATCTTTATTATTAATTCAAATTTTAATAATCTAATGTGGATGAGAGGGATGAGCAGAAGTTTAACTTACATGCCTATTTTCCCTAGAAAGGCAATAGAGAGAAAAATGAACCTCTGAAAATTAGAAGAGTTTGTTAGTTTGTTTAAGATAACTGTGTACTTATTCTGTAAGGATGTAGAGAAACAATAGGAAGTAATAAATAGCATTCTTCCCATAAGATATTAATTGCCTATCCAAACTAACCCTACTGTAGTCATTGTCTGTTGCTTAACAATCTTCTAGTATCGTCACAAAAAACATAATAGGATTTTTTTTTTTTTAGTTTGTACCGAAGAACTAAAGCAAAGTGGAAAACATGTATCTTTGGTCAGTGAATCCCCCTCTAAGCCATGGCATAGCCACCCAAGTAAGAATTTTAGTTCAGAAAAGCAGGAGACAAAAAGACTTTTTAATGTATGTATTTATTTATTTATTTGTTTGCTTTCTGGGGAGCAAACCTCTCATCTTGCTGGGCTAGGACTTTAGTTTGTCACAAGCTAAATCTGAAGGCATTTCATATTTTTATCTTGACTAGATGAAAAAAAAAAGGTAAATATTTGTAATAAGGAGCACCCCCTCTGCTTGGCCTGCAGGGACTACTTTCGTACTTGGGTATTTCTGTCTTGCTTTTTAATTGCCCTTGCCCCAGCACATAGAGAGAGACACACAAAGCAATCCAAAATGGCATTAAACCTTTTCCCTATCTACAAGAATCAGAGGGGGAAAAAAGGTCACTTTAATAGCATGACTCTTCATAGGTAGCGAAGTAGCTTGAGTGTAGTGAAAAGTGTGTCTTCTCTTTCAAGACAGTAAATGTCACCTCCAGGATGATTTCAGGTCGCGGCTATTTGAAGAGAGTGAGAAAGCTTGGAGATCTCTGCATCTTCTACCATCAAAACAGAATAACCAAGAAAATACATTTCTGCAATATATCAAGATACTCTCAGCAAAAATCAGTGTTGCACAAAAAAAAAGTTGGGGTCTAAACTTCCAATGTTGTAACATGATATATATGCCCCTAAATTGTAGCATTATTATAATTAATACTTAATTACTGCTGCACTGCATTACTTATGACACAATGATTATTTTTCATTTTGTTTCTTCATTTTGTTTTTGAAAATATTTACCTCATTCTGGATAAATTTAAAAACACTCAGCATTGCATGTTTTAATAAAATATTAATGATTAACTGCATTTAAGTTTTAAAGATTTGTAAAAAGTGTTATATGATTAATAAGGACATACGTGACAAATGTCTCTGGCACTGAAAGGAATCCTTTGCTCCTATAATAGGTGGAAAGCTTATTGTGTGCTAATCATAGATTAGTAGTGACCAGACAAGTTAAATTTAGACTAGAATCCAGCATTCAGATTTTAGATAGAAGCAGATTTCAAAGAAAATAACAATGAAATCTCATGCCATTTGTAATTATTTTCACAAGATTTCATGCTCAAAAAAGCAGAAGATTCAAAATGACTGGAAGATAATTCTAATTCTTCCTTTCTTCCCTGAATGAGATGACAAATTCCTAAAAGATAGGATGCATCTGCAGTAGAACCAAAAACCAATCACTTATTGCTTTACAGGGAAAAATATTAGGCCACAACTTAGATTAGTAATTCTAATTATTTTTTCCAAAACTCAAATACTTTCATAAGGCACGCGTTTGAGGTCCCAATATATAGTTTTCCTAATCTTTATAATACATATATTTTCTTATAACTATTCTTCTGCATTTAAATATTTTATAAATCTTGAAAAAAAATTGTAAAATACTGTTATAACAAGTCAAAGCAGAAATTAAAGTAATAAAATAGCCAAGCTGTGATTCTCTTTTTTTTAATTCAGAAGTCTTTTGGTCGTATAAAATTAATACATATGGAACTCTCAGAGAGAACAGTCCTTATTTCAAACAGATATGCTAATGAAGTAATGGAAGATTTCAGGATGCAATTTGCTTCATGAAGTGCATATATACAAGTGAGAGGAAGGAAATGTTTGTCTTCGCGGAGCTTGTACAAAGGCAAAAGCGCAAACCTTACATTGCACAGGGGTGAGGAGGCCCAGCAGGACGATGAAATCTTACCATAACAGATACTGGAGGCTTGTAACTTGTGACTTCTGACAATAGATATCTCCAGCTGCAGATGTTGACAAGCTACTGATACGGCAACAGAAGATATGAAAGAAAATTTGTTAGGGAGTGTGTCTAGCTGGGCCAGTTGTGTCTGATCCATGTCTGAAGCAGTGCCACAAAGCCATGGACAATGGCAGTCAGAGTTCCCCTTCTGCAGGGGAAGGTGGCTCCCAAAGCCTCCTTTTTGTGACTTGCCAATGAGTAACAAAGAAACAGCACGTGGGCATTCAGGGAAAACCAAAGCTTGATGGAAGTTTAAACTAACAAAAGGTGTGAAGGTCAAAAAGAAGGGCACTGAGAGATAACTCAGCTGTAAAAAGGAATTTCAAGAAAAAAAATTTATCCTACTGCCTAAAGAGGTGGTGACTTAGGGCAAAGTGTATAGAAAATGCAGAGTGTCCTTTTTACCACAGCTTTTAACCAGAAGATCTGCTTGGGCTGTCAGGCAGTGGCAGGACCTGTTCCATGAGGAAAGACCAACAGCCAAGACCATACCTTCACTGACGGGGTGTACTTCAGCATACCCAAGCAAGGCTGGACTGTTGACTGACACGTTCTGGTGACAGTTTGATGATCATCAGACAGAATAAGGCAAAGTAAAGAGTCAGCTTCAAGTTCAATCCAAAACTGCAGACCAGGGTGAATGCAAATGCAGTATAGCCCAGGTAAACACTGGGCATTCAGGACTGAGCCTAAATGACCAAAGGCGCATGGCTGGCATTTGTGGTGGGACTGTGTTATGCTCTGGTCCTGCTCAGAACAACAGGGTGGGGATAGGATCTTCTGAGGTTTTGTGCACCAGCATGAAAGTGACATCAATCACCTTAGGGGTTTATTCAACATTCTAGCCTTTACTTTGAGTTCAGTTGAAGTCACAACAATTTACAATAAGAACTTGGTAAAAGGTCAATCGCTTGCAAAACAGCAACAGATCAAAAGAACATGCAGACAATACAGTTTGGCAAAAAGCTGATTTGTACAAATAGCGGCAGCCCAAACACAGTCACTGCCACCCAAAAGTACCAAGAAGTGATACAGACTTCTAAAGAAAGAATAAGCAAGGAAAGAGCTAAAAAAAAAAAGATAAGAAAAATAGCAGCAAAAGCAGAATATAACGGAAAATTAATCACCACCCAAATGGATCCAGCAGATTTCAGAAGAAATTGCGGTCCATGGGTCAGTGCGTGTGCGTGTGTGCTTTGTCGCATGGATTATTTATAGAGGAGCTCCGTCCCTTATTCGCATATGAGGAAGGGTCTTGCAGTGAAGTATCTTAGCACTGAAAATTCTCAAAGTGGAACATGAATAGGAGTTCTGTATGGAAGGATTGAAATGCTTAGCGTTTTCCTATAATTTATATTTCCAGGACATTTATCTCAAATTTACCCTTTCATATACTGTGCTTTCAGATAGACACCAAGTTGATTATGGTATATGAGTATTTTAGCAAAAGATTGTGTTGACTTGAAATGGTAAGGAATATGTGATTATTGAAATGCCTGTATTATTTAACTGTTTCTATGTTCGTGTTGATATCAGAACACTGAAAGGGTCAGAAAGCAGATGTAAAAAGAAGAAAACCTTTTATAAGACATATTTCTTGTCGAAGAAAAAAATGGATGGATAAAATTAGTGGGTTTATACAAATAATAGTGGAAAATTTTTTTCCGTGAATTTTATCCACAGCTGATGGCAGTTATTTAATGCAGGTCTTATAAAAAACTTACAGAGGTGTGGAGATTGTCAGAATAATATCTCCATCTGCCTTAACTGCTTTCAAAAGTAATTCTGAATTGACAAGAGATTGATAGGTTTCTTTGATAGCTTTTTTTCTTTTAAGACACTCAAACAACTCTTGAGGAAAAACCAATAAGAAAATGTTATATCAAAATAGGTAGCATATATAAAATCAAATGTAATATAAGTGAAAGAGTTTGTTCAGAATTTAGAAAGTAGGAAAACCTCATGAGAAGGTTTTTACAGACATTTGTAAAAGGAGTTCACATGTTGTGTGAACCTATACTGAATTCATAGTGGTTGTTTTGGCATAATTGTTCCTGACTGAAACTTAGCTGTTCCAATCTCACAGATATATATGTAAAATTAATATAAATACGAAATATTTATACGAAAAAAACATGCTGCAGAGCAAATAGATCTTATTTTAAAATAGTCAGATCAAGATAGAGAGATCACATACTCGGCTGAACTGTATGGTGGTAATTAACTCTCTACTTAGCAAACTTCCTAGAAAAATGTGGTATTTTAACATATCCAGTCTTACTTAATCCAGGGGTTTTAGCTGTTTGGGAGACAGAAAACAGTGACAGTACTGTTTTAAATGAAGACAAGGAATGGACACACAAACTATAAATTCAAATAAAAAACCTGTCTCAATCAGCATCCTGTTCTACTATGTGTTTGTGAGGTCAATACGCAAATATATTCAGCATGGGAATTTAGACACCTTTAAGCATTACAACTGTCCTTACCCTGTCATAACTGTACTGGCACCTGCTGCAAAACTACTTTGTGTTGATCTGCTATGAAAAAATAGCGTTGCCAGATTTCACATTGATTTATGTAGTTCACACCTGCAGAAAGAGTAGTTGCACATTACAGTACATCAGACTATGCCAAGAAAAGCAGTTTAAGATTTCTTATAGAACAACTTTTAACATTGCTTGTTGGGTAGAACAGTGCTTCCTGTATTGATGCTTAAACTAATATATGGGGACAGAAATCAAATTTACTTGTATACAGAGTAGAAATCCCAGAAGTATGAGCCTTTAGCTGATCCAGCATGCCATAAGAATCAATCACAATGACATCTGTATAATCTCCCTTATACTTTAAACATAGCTCCCGGCCAAATATTCTTCTCTCTTGCCTAGTCAGTGAATCTACTGAAAATATCATTCTTCCCATAACCAGAATAGGGATAATTTTCCTTATTAGAGAACTTTCCCAGCTGTGTTATTGCTTGCCTTCCTGTCTTTTCAGTCCTTCAGCCACCTTGTGTAGCTTCAGACTTCAGACTTCAGAGCTCCATGGCTAATTCATGCAAATGTTTGGGGTTTTTGGTTGTAGATTTATATTTTTTTTGTCAATTCACTGTTAGAGAGAAAAATTTAGAAATAGAGTACCTGGGAAGCATCTCAGAAGACAAGAGACTGACCATGTCTCTTCTTTGCTTCGACATTCATGTTGTACTGGCCATTAGAAACTGTTTTTAAAATGCAGGCACTGTCGGGCTTGGTCCTTGCTAGAAAGAGTGCACATCAAACCTCAAACCTGCCGCTTTGCCTGTATTTATCAAGGAACAGTGGAGTAGTTTTCCACTATGCTTTGATATTTCTAACAGGGCAGAGACCTCAAGCATGTTTTCTGGGGTGGCCCTGAGTTTATCACAGGCCTGGGTTACTTAAAACTAAAGGGTTCTTCTTGTTAAGCACACTAGACTATGCAATAATTAGCAGGATTTAGGTGTTTTTATGTGTCTCAGCTGTGAAGGTCCCTTGAGCATGTTTTACAATTCCCCTTTGACAGTCTTATGCCATATTCCCACAATTAGGTTTCAATCTTCTTCCTTTGTTGGCAACTCCATACTATTGACCAGAGTTTCTCAGAATGATTTTTGTTGTGGAGCTCAATCAGCATCAGTTTGAAAAATCCTAATTAAGCCAGAAATAAAATTTTAAAGTCCTCACATTTTTTTCCTTTCTTTTTACCTCCATTTTCTCTTACAAGTCATCTTTAGCTTACAAAACTAGCAATTGCTTTCTCTAATGATATATTAACATGGATTTTTTTTCTTCAAAATGACAATTTTTAATGCAAACGTTTTTATTAAGACTTCTCCTCCTGGAGTTATTGATGAATATAAGTTTACATGAATGAGTCTACTGTTCTGTTTATTTTCACACTTTTTTTAAGAGCTATGTTAAGGGTTTCGTATGTTCAACATTCTAACCGGAACAATAGACTCAATGGCATGAACCAATAAAGAACAAGCATGGGCTACTTCTGTTGTTACTAATGTAATTGCTCATATGTTAAATCTTCTCCTGCTTGTGAAACAATAAATTTTTTGAGACATTAAATGTAACTTTACAGAATGGTTATATAAAATAAGGCCAAATATCCATCTGCTAAATCATTCTGTGCTTACTGTAGCAAGTAGTAGGTACTCAGACAATGAATACGAAAATGGGTTGCGTATGGAGTCGTCTCCCCAGTGCATTTTCTCTCAACTTCCAGCACTTTGCAGTACTGGTGTCTCCTGAGTTAAAATTTCTATTTATATCTTGGTGTTTAAAAGGTCTAGAAGGACTTTTGAGCCATAGATATCTCTAATTGCAGTTTTATTTAATTTATAATTTTGACTTTCATGCTGTGGCAACTAAATTCTGCACTTTAATTGAGATTATAATAGTGGGATTGGCTTCAGCAAAATATTCCATAAATCCTGTTCTGAGATCTCCCTCAGCATCTTTCACTAACCTATAAAGAAATGATAGATACCATGTGACAGCACATTTTTTTTGCTGCCAGTAGATTTTTGTGGATCAGAAGTCTGACCTTTGAAGTCTACTGCTTGTAGAAATGATTTTATGTCTGAATGTAATCAGAACTAGATGAATGAAATTTGGATATAGAGCTGGTAAGGATTTTTATGACAAAAAAAAGTCACAGTAGGTGATTTTAACTTGAGAACGGAAAAAAGGGATAGGCAGCTGTAAGAAAATATTGAGCGCTAACACTTGAGATAGGCCTGACTGTCTTTAACACCTTGCTTTTAGTCAAGGCAAAGATTGAAGGGAAGTCTCATCCTACATGAGTATAATAACCATCAAGTAATTTCTGTTTAATGTGTTTAATAACTTATTTCTATTTGATAGACTCCTAAAGGTCCTGGGTCAGTCCCTGTGTATCCTTACAGATATTAAGATATAATCTTTCCATTCTAATAGTTTCGAGAATTTGAACATTTAACTCTATACTGATGATTTGTTATTAAAAAATACAGAATGATACTGTTACCACCCAAGGATTTCTTAACAGTTCAGTTTTCATCCTTAAGGACTGTGAGGTTTTTGGTACATATTTACTGAAGAACAGTGTTTGAGAATCAGTGCTGAAGATGGATATTTAAAATGGAAAACTGAAAATTAAATATCTGCATAGAAATCATGTTCTTCCAAATCATTCTTGCAAAAAGCAGACCTTCATTCTACTAGCAAGACAGTGCACGAAACTTAATAATGAAACAGATTTTTTTTTTTTATAGCTCAATATGATGGATTTAGTGATAAAATTAACTTGAACCATGCTGGAGAGTTTTGTGCAAAAGCCTAGTAAACTGTATTTATCTTTATACAAAATCCACACTTTTTTGTGCTGTGCTTGTTCCTCCTCTTTGTCTCCTCGAAATAACTTCCAAAGTCAACTTCTCACTGTTTTTCATCTCTTAATTTTAGGGTTTTTTTCTGACATATCAATCACTTTTAAGGAAAGAAGACAGGCTTTATGACAATTTCTACTTGATTGAAAAAGCTTTTTTTTTTCCTGTCAGAAAAAGAAAATTCAATAGAAAATTGCCTTACTGCAGTAACTGCTTATATACAAGAAAATTTTAACAGAAATTATCTGCAGCTTGGTTGTGCTGAGTTCATAAGCAGTGTATGTTACAATGACTGGAAATAGGTAGATTTATTTGTTCATGTTTTCTACAGTCCATCTAAAGCTCAGTAACAATGACTTCTGCCATTCCTAGTACAAGGTTCTGCAGAGCACAAATCTCAGAATTAGCCTTGGCTCACCTTAGCGGGAGCTGGGCTGAGCTGGTTTCAATGCCTGCCTCAAGGTCAAGTTCCTGTTGCTTCCCTTGCCTGAGCTTGAGCTCTGCCAATACATCTGTGTTTGCCTGGCAAACTCAGGGACTGGTGCCCAATAAACAAGAGCCCCTGTTGGGGCTGAACCTGGGGAATCTGTGGAGCCACACTCCCCCCTCAGCTGGGAGCAGCCACAAGACAACTGCCCAGAGTGAAGAAACATAAAAATAAACCCAAGTAGACCCCAATACTGAGGATGAGGAGACCTCCACCAGCAGCACTGCATTTCTCCCAGGAAGGGATTTCAGGATGTCAATGACTCGCTGACAGCCCAGCACTGCGTCATTGGAGGATGGATGCCTCCATTGCTCTTATGAGCAATACGAACACCAGCAGCAGCAAAAGCTGCAGAAATCAGAAAGTTTTTTTTTGCTTAAGATTTTTAAGGCTATTAATATTATATATTTTTTCCTCTACTAAGTGGTGCCATGATTGTTCCTATGATTGTACTTGGAATGTTTGTTGCATTTCAATTAGATTTTAAAGTTTTTAACTAGGTTTACAACAAATTCTTGGCTCCATAAGTGTGCTGATTTCTTTCAGCCATAACACAGTTTTTAATGAAAACCAACCCCTTAAAAAATCAGGAAATGCATGGGACAACCATACAAAGTGTTCAGAAGTACTCCAGGAGATATTAAAATAGATGCAGACTCTGATATTAGACTCTTAACAGAATTAATATAAAGCTAATTCTGTTATGTTTTATCACATTTATAGCACTTTAAACTTCAAAATTGAATCTCAAGAAGGAAAGAGGATATGGTCTCCAAGCATGGAATTGAATGTTACTGTCATTAATAATTCTCTCTTTTCTTCTTCTCATTTCTCAGTGAATTTTACTGAAAAGTTACTTAAAAATTAACAAAAAAAGTTACATATGGAATATTATTGAAGGATATTTTTATTTTTGGAATGTGTTTTTCTGTGCTTTTAACTACCAGAGTCTTTGAAATGAGCTTTCTGCAAGAACAAACTTATGGAAAATACAGGTATGAAATCTGATCAAATTTTATTTTTGTTTCACCTTCTAGTGTGTAAAATGACATATAAAGAAGAACAGTAAACACTGGAAAATATTTACCTTAAAAAAAGTAATAAGAAGAAGCATATTTTAGTGGAAACATTGAAAGATCTTTATCTGTCATGGTATTGCAGGATGTCACTAAGATATGAATGCACTCCAGCTGCTATTTTTAAAACTAAACGTCGTCACTGTGTGTGTATCAGAAAATGCATCCACTGAGAACTACAGAATGCTTCTCATAGTTTCTATTGGGTTAAAATATTTTCTATTGTAATAAAAAAATCCTGAACTGCCTATACAAATTGCCAAGCGCTACCTAAATAGCTAAATGGAAACCTGGAAACATTTCCAGTTAGAATTTAGTAGGCAGTGTCACACGAAATAAAATATGAAGTGTTTATTCTGGTAATTAGTAGAATCAAGGAGGTGCTGATCAAGAGGAATGACATCAAATGACAATATTAATGAGAACATGAATTTGATGACCTGATTTTCTCACAGGTCATATGAACCCCAAAACTATGTAGAAAGTTAACTTTTCTAATTATTATAAGTATTTTTAATTTGCATTCTACAGAAATGTAAAATAGACATCCTGGATTTTGTCTCCTTTGAAGGCCTTTTCTGGTGAAACATTCTTCCTCAAAAATGTGTGATATCCCAGACTTATAAAAAATATGACCACAACAGGAAGACCAGTGGATATATCCTGAGAATTATATAGAAATATGTAGTATATAGAAAATATACCATGAGGATTTGTATTATGTAATTAATAAGTCGCTTATTATTCACTTGTGGGATGGTAGAAAAAATAAATTCATGTCACAGTATGAATTAGTTTGGGCTAACTGACTCATCAGTGAATAATTTGTTCACTTGTGAAACAGACATAATCAGCAGGAATCTAGATTTTGATCACCAAAGGTAAAATTAATTGACGTATTTTGCAAGTAAATTAGGTAAAGCTGTAAAAATAAGATAATATATAGAGTACAATATGACAGCAGGAAAAAAACTCAAAAGACAAATCTGAGTCAAGTCTGCATTATTCATGTTAGTAACACATCTACTGGAAGTTTTCTAAAGGCTGTCTTTTAACACAATGTTTTTAAGTTTATTATTACTAATCACTCAATCTAAATTTTCATACTGTAAGTCAGTTTTAGAGAAAAAATTGTCATTTTTCAGAGTTAAATTAGATTCTACAATATATTTTTTGCTCCATTTTTAAAATACATTTCTTTTTGTAGTTGGTTTGGTGAATTTTGGAACATTTTTCATTAGGAATATGGGGAAGAACAAAAGCATAAGCATTTGGCAACACAGTATTATTCAAGCCTTGCTAAATTTTCACAGGGAAATGATCTGCAGATTCCACCTGTATCCTCCTGCCATTGCAGTTAAGGAGGTCTGAGCAAGTTTTCCTATGCTAGATCTGTTCCATCTGCTGACATTCTCTACAGTACAACACCTTTATCTAATTAATACCAGAGCAGAATACCCCACCGCTTCTCACATCTTTCTGCTACGGTGATATTGTTTTTTAAAAAATGCATGATTAATTGTTGTTAATAAAAATAGTATTTCATGGCTAAGAGATACTAGTCAATTCTACAAGTGGAATATGATAGGTGAAAAACAAGAGCAAAGACAAAGATGTACAGAGCAACGTGTGTAAAATAGCAGAGTGATGGCTTGTGTCTCTCACCACTGCTCACAGTTTTGATTGCAGTGATCAAGGCTGAAGTTGTTTCTTTTTAATTCTAGAGATACTCTGGGGAAAAGAAAGGGATTACACAAAAGGGCCAGTACAGATCCCGTACAGATAAATAAATTAGGTCTTCATAATACTTCATAGCTAAAATAGACTGAGTGTTACAGGTAAACTTTATGCAGCACTTAAAATCTCTTGTTTAGAGGCTTGTGGTACTCTGTACACTTGAATGTGCTGCATAAGAATTCCCAAATGCAGCATTTTGAAGGAAACAGTGACAGAAACATTTGTAAACATTGGTTATAACAATCTATTTATTTTCAGAGACCTCAAAGAAGTCCAGATGAAGATCCAATATGTTTATATATATAATATATTAACAAGAAACTACTGTAGTCTAGTTTAGCTCTACAATATAGACCAAGAAGAAAATAAATTTGAAGCTTTCTCTTTTCTGTCTTCTGAATGTGAAGCGTTTCATTTTTTTGTTTTGGTTTGTTTTTTTTTTTTTAAATAATTTATGACATTCTGCCAACCTAAGAAACAACAAAAAAAGAATCCTTGAATTAGACATTAGGAATCGTTCACATAGTTCACTGTCACGAGTCTGAAGTTGCTTTAAATATAGTTATTTCCAGGAATAGCCCAAGGAGACCCTTAAAACTAGAGCAAAATTAATGATGTTACACAGAAAGCAATAGGAATTATGCCCAGTGGCTCAGCATGATTACAGTTCCCCAGTGCCTTCACAGTTTTATAAAAGTTATTTAGCAACACTTAGCAGAGGAGAACATACAGCAGTATATTTTAAAGGCCTGTTTGAAAACAATTAGCAATATTAATTCATATGCAAGGTCTGGAAATTAGCTCTATTATGTCTTGCAAAAGACCGAAAGGTAACTAATCTTGTTTTTACCCAAGCTTCAGAATACTCTTCTCAGCCTAGCTCTAAAGAAAAGGAAGTTGATTCATTTTTGATACCCATACTACCTCCTAAAAGCCAAAGGAGTGAATTTAGGAGTGGACTTAGGCATTGTAGCATTAAGAAGTAGTACACCTTAATGGTGGGCAGTGAGATTCAAAAGTGAAATTTATTTATTACTCATAGGTGAAACGCCACGTGTGCAAGACCACTTCAGGAAGTCTTTCCTGTAAGACTTCTGGTCTAGGATAAATATTCATCTAAAATAATCTTTAAACACTGTTTGAATATCTCAAGCCCAAAAAGTGCCAGAAAAAAGACTTAGGCCTTAGTGGTAGCATGCCTCAAATTATCATGGACTGAGGGCATATTTGCAAGATTTTAGCCTGGTCTTGTGGTAATGATTCAAAACCCCAGACAGCTCTACTCAGAGAAAACAAAATAGAAAAGTATAAATAAAACAAAATGCAAGTAATCTAAAAGCTGACTATGTTAAAAATTATAAGTAGAGAATGAGAGTGGATAGGAACCATGACAGTGGGATAAACAGGGAATCAGGTGAGGTGACCATTATCACACATCAGTTGGTCTAAATTTGAGCAGAGAGGATTTAAGCCCCTTTGCATGAGTTGGCTTAAGGAATGTCTATCTTTCCCCCAACTGATTCAAAATGGCAAAATATTTTTTTCTTTTTAAATGTAATAAAGTTAGACTTAGAGCAATCACTTCTAGCCTGAGGGTGGCTTCTTCTATTTCAGGGTTTGTAAGCCCAAAAGATTGTCTATTTTCTCTCTCTCCTCCAACAACACAGCTGGCTTTAAAAAGTAACATTATTATAGCTTAACATAAAGTTAGTTTCGTATTTTATTCAGTGTTTTGTTTAATGAAAAATTAATAAACATTGCCAGGAACAGAAACCAGGGTTCCTTTCTTGCAGGTCAAAAGCTGCATCAATGTGCTTAGAGCATAGCAGTATCTGCTTGCTTGTTTTTCCTTTCAACTTCATTAATTTTACACTCCTATCTGCAGAGGAGAAATAGTTAATGTATGTAGTCAGATTAGGCTGTGCTTTTACGATTATTCTCCCTAAAAGGAGAAAAATGGATTTGATTTCTTTCAGGCTGAAAAAGACATAAAATACTTTCACTGTCACAGAATTATGCAAGAACTGAACATTTAACACTCTCCTGTGTATATCAACAACAACAACAAAAATCTATTGCCTGTTTATTGCATGTCTGAAACATAATTCTTTAATATGCCTGATCAATCAAATCACTGAGGCATTTTAAGGCAGAATTTCAGCAGAGACTCTGGTTTATACAGCTTTTGCCTGTAGTTCCTATTCACTCCTGAACATCCCCATCAACACTATAACTTCATTCGTCTGAGGCCTTATGATTACCCACACAGCACAATTTTAGTATTAGAAACCAACAGATCACTTCCATGGATGAAAAGTTTAGCAACTTCATAAAATACTTGGAGATTAGTTCTTAAAAACTTCAGAATGGCAGAACCAGTGCAATGCTTGTTTTCTGAGCATAAACAAAAACTTACTTTCTTTTTTTTAAAATTTCTAGCTCCTTAAACTGTTCCCTGTAGGGTACAGTATTGCACTTTATGAGCTCATGACACATTCAAAAGGCAGATCATGATAAGAACTAAGAGTTCTTAAACAGTTCTAAGGAAAAATAATCCCAGTGTTCCATTTCACATTTCATCTGCAGGACTCAGATTACTCTAAGGTTCTTGTTATCCCACTCTTCCATCCTATCCAGATCTTCCTGCTAGGTGGCTATTACTTCTAAAGTGTCTACTTCCACACTTAGCTTTGTATCATCAGCAAACTCCATCAGGGTACACTTGATTTGATCACACAGATCACTTATGAAAATATGAAACAGTGTTGGGCCCAGTATTGATTGCTGTGGGATGTCTTATGTGACATGTTTGACAGGTTGTCCATTTGAAACAGAGCTATTTACTGCTACCCTCCACATGTAGCCTGTCAGCCAGTTCCCCACCTTCAGCACAAGTCACTTGTTTGTAACACATCATTTTCTCCAGGAGAAAGATGTGGGAAACTGTATTGAAAGCCTTGGAGAAATCCAAGTAGTCAATGTCCACCACTTGTCCCACATGAGCCAAGCAAGTTACTTTGCTTCTTTACTTAGAGGTAAAAGTGAAGCTCTAATGCATGTTATCTTCTGTGCTCATTCTTTCTTCAAATCTATTCATTTATTAGACACATAGGTGTAAAGAAGGGGTTTAATATTTCAGAATTCTGAACTTGATACAATGTGCTATTTATCAATTAAAATGGGCAGAAATCTTTATGGATAAATCTTCCAAAGATGCTCAGTGAAAATCTTTTCATAGCTTCTTTTGAAATCAGGTAACAGTATTTAATTTGTCATTATATATTCATGAAGCAATAGATTTGGTCTGCCAAGCTGATTTCTTCAAGCAGAGAAAAGCAAGTCACAAGGCGTATTATACATGTTGTGGCAGCTTTTTAGCTACCTATATTATTCCTTAGAGACTTTCCAGTGATAAATAGGAAAATTATTTTATTTTCTTAAAGCTACTGAAATGTTTCTATAACAACTAAATAAAGCAAACATTATCCATTTGCTGACTGCATGAAAGAGAAATGTATTATAGAGAAATTCCTTTATGTGCATGTGCATACCATTTTAGCATCTCCTTTTGATTTACTGTGTATCTCTCACAAACACAAAGGTGAATATTCAAGTAAGGAATTACTTTTACTGGGGATTCAGATCTTAGAAGAATTTTATACGTATCCCCATTTGTTAAAATTTATCTGTCTTAAAAAGTAAGGCCTTCAAAATTATATAGTCACAAATATTTCTATGAACAAATCCACAATAAAATCTAATTTTTTTCATACAAATGGAAAGCCAGTCAAATAAAAAATATGTGGAGGGGAGTGTGACCTTGCAGTTTATGTCAAAAGACTTCTAACTTTAGAATAACCACAGATCTTTTAACATTTATATGCAAAATTTTAGATGTATAAAACCCCCCAAAGACAAGGCAACATAAAATACATCATGACATTGTTTTCTGTTCACGTTTTCCAAGGATAGGCATTTTTATTTATATTATTTTCATGGATTTTCTCCGAAAGCTCTAAGATTTTTGATCATCTTTCCTAAAGTACAAATCTCAACTGAAAATAGATTTCCTTACTTGCACAATGCAAAGGGGTAACCATACTTTCATTGAAAGACTGCCTGAACTGCTAGAAAAAAATATTACAGAGAAAGCTTGCTTTTGAAGCTACACTGCAACTAGAAAACCATTATGTCATTCTATGTTTCCCAGAATCCTAGTAAAATTCCAGTCCTACAGAAATTAATGCTATTTCAGTCACATCACTTGATGTATACTCTTCAGTTTGACTGTATTGAATATGCATTGCTTTGTCCAGATCATGAAATGATTCTTTGCTTATACATCATTATCTTTTTATCTGTTTTTATATCATTTGTAAATTCCGTGACTGTCAGGATTTTGTCCTATTTCCAAAACTTTTTTTAAAAGCACAGGGAGAAAAAAGGAAAAAGAAAACTCAGCAAGACTTCAAAACAACAAAGCTGGTGAAAGGGCTGGAGAACAGGCCTTATGAGGAGCGGCTGAGAGAGCTGGGGTTGTTTAGCCTGGAGAAGAGGAGGCTGAGGGGTGACCTCATTGCTCTCTACAACTACCTGAAAGGACGTTGTAGAGAGGAGGGTGCTGGCCTCTTCTCCCAAGTGACAGGGGACAGGACAAGAGGGAATGGCCTCAAGCTCCGACAGGGGAGGTTTAGGCTAGACGTTAGGAAAAAATTCTTTACAGAAAGGGTCATTGGGCACTGGAACAGGCTGCCCAGGGAGGTGGTTGAGTCACCTTCCCTGGAGGTGTTTAAGGCACGGGTGGACGAGGTGCTGAGGGATATGGTTTAGTGTTTGGTAGGAACGGTTGGACTCGGTGATCCGGTGGGTCTCTTCCAACCTGGTTATTCTGTGATTCTGTGATTCTGTGATTCTGTGTGAAAAGTAACATGAGAAATGTTCCTCATTCTGAGTCCTCTTACAAATCAAACTTTAATCTATTCGAGTTGAATTGCATTTACTATGAACCCTTCCAGTTCGTCAAAGAACTGTACAATAACTAGTGAAAGTCTGCACATACATAAAACTAATATAAATATGGTTGATCAAGTACCTTGCACAGAATGAGAAGATTCTAAAAAACTTACCACTAAAAAAAGGTTATTTGTAATTTGACAAATATATTTAACCATTGCTTGATTGCTGCTTAAAGGAATTTGATTTCCTTTTTTACCTTTAAAACTTCTCAGGTTGCCATGAACTCTCAGATAAAAGAAATTAATATTTTCCTGTCAAATTACACAGATACATTAAATATAAAGATTAAATGAAAAAGGCTGCAAAATGTTATGAACATGCTTGCCATCTCATAAACAAAGCATAACAGTTTAAGAGGAATAGCACAAATAACTGATCATCTTCACAAATTTAATTTTGGCCAAGTTTTAGAAACCTGGCCACCTAAAGTTAGTGGCAATTAGCTACTGTCCTATACCAAATGCTCAAACAAAACAGTCAGTCTTCATAGACACCAGGTAGTCTCAACTTCTCTTTAGTTCATATCACCTGCAAAAGCTTGACATCATGAATATTAGTTCCGTGGCTGTGGAACTAGTTTCCCTTCTTTAGAAATCTTATTTTACCATGTATGAAAAGGAGAACACAGTTCTGCCTACAGTGCTGGAAACAAGAATCTGACAAAGATCACCCTCATGAAAGGTCAAAATAAATCTGAATATTGAAGAACTTATTATTTCTTCTTGCTTGTTTATTATTCCCTTTTCAAAATAACTTCCAGAAGAATACATCTCCAAAGAATCAGTGTGTTTCATATTTCAAATGCATTTGAAATCTCCTTAGCGTTATGAAGAGTCAGGGTTTTATTGGATGAATTTACATTAAGACATCAGATGAGAGTTCATCATATTCCTAAGACCTTTGAAATTGCAATCTCTCATCCTGTATACACATCATTCGGCTAGGATATTTTCTTCAAGAAAATTGCTTTATAATGTTATTTATAATTTTTTACACATATGCACATTGTCACTTATCAGCATGTCTTTTTTTCATCTAAAAGTGCTAATCAAATCCCTTATGATGCCTAACTTATCTTTATGATGCAGAGTATTTGTATCATCCTCACCTAGCAAACATTTTAAAATATTTTTACTTTGAACTGCTTGGCAATAAAGCATTGTTCTCTTCATGTTATGTTTCTACTAATATGTGTCTTAGACTTAATATTTTTTCTTTTGACTTATGGGGAAAAACAACCTTTTGCAGGAAGGAAAGAAAAAAAACCTGCTACAAGAAACTTTTTAATTTTTGGTGGGGCAAAATATCATTTATATTAAGATTATGATTTATTCTTTAAGAAATCATAGAGTTAAAAAAATATTTCCATTGCAAACATGTATATGTATTATTCCCCTTAATTCTGTTTTTATTTAAAGGACTGTTGAGTCAAAACTTATGCACATAAATAAGAAAACTGAAATACTTTAGACTGATGAAAGTATTTTAATATCAACAGACCCTTGACATCAGCTGCTTATGGAACTGCCTGTGACATAACATAAAAATAACTGAAACAGACCCGGAAAGTAGTGTTTTTCCACAGTGCTCATATTCTGAGCTTCTGTTTAACAATCCTTCCCTCCTTTTTTCTCATGCTTAAGCAGTTCAATCCCATGACATCTCATGCCAAAACCAAAAACTACCTAAGGGGTTGTTATTTGCAGCTTTGTAACGTTTCCCTGAAGCTGCTGAGGCAGTGTGTTCCAAAGACTCTCTAGCAGTATTTTCCCTTGCTGTTTTCCTGCTGTTGTGATCATGTTATCATTCTTGTAGCCTGGTGCCTGCAAAATCCCTATAGTGCTGTTTTGGTAGGTTCTCAAGTGGGACTAGTATCAGCAGTAGGAGAATTATACACCTTCCCCACCAATCTTTAACTCTTGCTTTGTAATTTTTGTATATACTAGAGAAAACCAAAGACAGGGCATATCAAAATAACCACAGAAACATAGAATCATAGAATTACCAGGTTGGAAAAGACCTCTGAGATCATCAAGACCAATCATACCCATCTGCCATTAAACCATACCCTCAAGTACTTCATAAACCCATCTTATAAATACCTCTGGGGACAGTGAGTAAACCACCTCCCTGAAAATCCTGTTCCAGTGCCTGATGACCCCTTCAGTGAAAAAATTTTTTCTTATATCCAATCTGACCCTGCCCTGTTGAGGGCATTGCCCTTTGTTCTATCACCTGTCACTTGGAAGAAGAGACCAACACCCACCTCTCTACAAGCTCAGGTAGTTGGAGGCAGTGATGGGGTCTCCCCTCAGCCTCGTTTTCTCCAGGCTAAATAACCCCAGTTCCCTCAGGCACTCCTCATAAGACTTGATCTCCAGCCCCTTCATCAGCTTCGCTGCTCTTCTCTGGACACACTCCAGAAACTCAACACCCTTCTTGCAGTGAGGGGCCCAAAAGTGAACACAGCATTTGAGATGCAGCCTCACCAGTGTCAAGTAAAGGAGCAGAATCACTTGTATGGTCCTGCTGGCCATGCTGTTTCTGATACAGGCCAAGATGCCATTGTATGTACCCACAATAAGAGTGGGTATGAGTGTAAGGCTCCAAGGGGAAGGAATGGGAACTTTCAGAGAGAGGTGAAAGACATAAAAGGCTAAAGAATGTTTAACATGATAGTTTCTTCCTGGAACTGAGTTTTAAGTTTATCTTTTGCAACTGCATTTCTGCGTTTGTAATCAAGATCTTGTCCTTTAATTTTATTCACATTAAACGGGTTTTGGCTTAAGCTTTCACAGTGTCTAACAGTAGTTTTTCAATCATACATGCACAAGTCATGTCATCTTCAGTGAAAAAAT